>NW_026878071.1:0-23274 GCF_032173495.1 Musca vetustissima | reverse complement strand
TAACAATTGTTGTTAATGTTTTAAAAATTACCAAAAATAACATCATTTATTATGCGACGGATTTTTTTCGTCTCCAAGATAAATTGTTGCAGAAGTCCATATTGTGAGGATAATATCCGGTTTGCACAATCGGTTAAAAAGGGTTAGAATTTAATGGTATATTCTGAGGTTGGATTTGGTGACCATTTATTCACGAAGATGTTTGAGAATATATTTTTTTACATTAAAATCGTAATGATTTTTTTTGCACCTGATGAAAGGGACTATAAAAGCTCTAGGCGTGGATTTTTTAAATATATTTTTTCAAGGACTATCAGAGCCTTAGGCGTGGATTTTTTAAATATATTTTTTCAAGGACTATCAGAGCCTTAGGCGTGGATTTTTTAAATATATTTTTTCAAGGACTATTAGAGCCTTAGGCGTGGATTTTTTAATATTCATTTTTGAAGGACTCTCGGCCCCTTAGGCGTGGATTTTTTAATATTCATTTTTGAAGGACTCTCGGCCCCTTAGGCGTGGATTTTTTAATATATTTTTTCAAGGACTATTAGAGCCTTAGGCGTGGATTTTTTAAATATATTTTTTCAAGGACTATTAGAGCCTTAGGCGTGGATTTTTTAAACATATTTTTTCAAGGACTATCAGAGCCTTAGGCGTGGATTTTTTAAATAGATTTTTCCAAAGGACCATCAGATCAATAGGCGTAGATTTTTTAAATAGATTTCTCCAAAGGACCAACAGCTCAATAGGCGTGGATTTTTTAAATATATTTTTATCAAAGGCTATTAGAGCCATAGGCGTGGATTTTTTAAATATATTTTTTCAAGGACTATCAGAGCCTTAGGATTGGATTTCAAACCCTACTGTGGGCAATATTTTTCAAATCCCATCTCTTCCCATAAGTAGTTGATGAAACATTGCCTCTATATTTATCAAACAACTATTTACCATCCATCAATTACAAACATCACAAAATAAAAATAATGACCCTTTTTATGAAGTGTATGAGTGTATAAAACATAATAATTCTAAAAATTATTTTATGTCCACTTTAGTAATTTACTTGAAAAAAAGGGAAATTTCCATTTATTAAAATTCATTCAGACCAATTCATCTATCTCATCAAATTCCGCACACACACACACTCACACCAACACAAATCGAATACAAAAAAGAGGAAACCAGAAAAAGCTGCTAAAATAGCCAAGTGTAGACGACGATGTTGGGTAAAAATCATTTGACAATTCATTAAGTTACGGAAGTTAAACTCAAAACTGCAATTTCCCCTAGAACCAATTATAGAAAAATTTTAAATACATTTTTACATTCACATATGCCACACAGTTGCATATACATACATAAATTTGTATGTACAATCGCATCAACATAGATTTCAATGACCATTCGGATGAAAGGGAGATGGATATGGCCTGTCATATAAGGATATACTAAAAATAATACAAAATGGACGGAACAAAAAAAAAAACGAAAAGAAATAAAAGATTATAGGAATTGACTACAAAAAAAAAAGTAGTCAGCAAACGGAGATAAAGTAAAAACCTCTATGGCCATAACCATTCCTTTTCTCCCATTGATAGGTAAAGCAGAGAGGATACCTTCAATTGGGACATATTCACTTATTCCCACTTAGCAATGCATGGGGGGAAACAGTGATTCGGTATTGAAAAAATATTTTGTAAAAATCTACGCCTATGTATATTACTTACTTAGCTGGCTTGTTACAGAACAGTTGTCCCATAAGCCGAGCTTAAAAAAGATTTCCAAGCGCGCCGGTCTTGTGCGCATCTCCTCCAATTTGAAAGACCACGTTTCAAGATGTTGTTTTCTACTGGGACTTTCCATCTGATTCGTGGCCTTCCCCTTCTACGGGGTCCATCAGTAGGCACGCTTTTATATGCCTTTTGAGCTGGGGCATTCTCATTCATCCGCACAACATGGCCTAGCCATCGTAGTCGCTGCAGTTCAATACGACTGACTATGTCAATATCCGCGTATAAATTGTAAAGCTCGTGGTTCATTTGACGCCGATATTCACTGTCGATGCAGATCGGCCCGTAGATCTTTCGTAGTCGCTGTAGTTCAATACGACTGACTATGTCAATATCCGCGTATAAATTGTAAAGCTCGTGGTTCATTTGACGCCGATATTCACTGTCGATGCAGATCGGCCCGTAGATCTTTCGCAGAATTTTTCTTTTAAACACCCCAAGAGCTGCCTCATCTGCTTGCGCAAGTACCCATGCTTCAGATCCATATAACAGCACAAGTAGTATCAGCGTCTTGTAAAGTTTGAGTTTGAGTTTGTATATAAACTGCTTATTTAGACCATAGTAACATCTGTTGGCCATCACAATCCTTCTCTGAGTTTCAAAACTGATGTCATTCGTTTTATTTATGGCGGTACCAAGGTATGTCGAATCTTTAACTACCTCGAAGCTGTAGTTCTCAAATTCCACAGTTGGTCCGAGTCTACTGGACGTCTTGCGCGTTGATACCATCAGCTTGGTCTTTTCGCCGTTTACTGCCAGACCCACTTTGACAGACTCCTTCTCAATTTGTTCAAAGGTGACTGTTACCGCTCGCAGTATTCGAACCATTATGTAGATGTCATCGGCGTAGGCGAGTAACATGTGTTGTTTGGTGTACAGAGTCTCATTTCTGTTCACCTTTGCGTCTCTTATGAACTTTTCCTGCAGGACTTTAAAAAGATCACACGACAAACTGCCACGTTGTCTGAATCCTCGTCCGGTATTGAAGGGCTCCGATCGGCCCTTTCCGACTTTAACTGCTGACCTTGTGCCACTGTTATAGCCGTATCCGCGTCCTGCATAGCCGTATTAATTTTGCAGGAATGCCGAACGTAGACATGGCTATAAACACCTCTGAACGGATAGGGCTGTCGAATGCGGCTTTATAGTCGACTAATAGGTGGAATGTGTCGATGTATTTTTCGTAGGTCTTTTCCAGGATTTGGCACAGAGTGAAAATCTGGTCAATGGTGGATTTGCCAGGTCTGAAGCCGTATTGGTATGGTCCAATAATGTCATTCACCATTGACTTCAATCACAGCACACTGGATAGCACTTTATATGCGATGGGAAGGAGACTTATTCTTCTATAGTTGGCACATATCGTCTTGTCTCCCTTTTTGTGTACGGGACACAGGATGCTGAGGTTCCAATCACTGGGCATGCATTCCTCTAGCCAAACTGTACAAATCAGCTGGTGCTTGCTCCTGACCAGCATCTGACCACCGGTATTAAATACTTCGGCTGGAAACCCGTCGGCTCCTGACGCTTTATTGTTCTTAAGCCGATTTATAGTTTTATGACCTCATGTTGTCTAGGTGGTATACACTCTGTACAATCACCTCTTATTGGTTCTGGGTTATCTTCTTCACCGCTACTATTTGATACCAGAAGCTTTTCACAATGCTCCTTCCAGATCCTCAACAAGCTGCCTGTATCAGTCACCATGTTTCCTTCTTCATCTCTACAGGAGGATGTGCCTGCACCAAAACCTTCGGTTTGGTGTTTTACTCGTTGGTAAAATTTCCGGACTTCATTCTGACTCCTGTACATCTCGATTTGCTCACGCTCACGTTTTTCTTGTTCTTTCTTCTTTTTCTGAAATCACGTTTCTCCTCTCTCCTTTTCTCCCGATAATTCTCCATCACGTTACGTGTTGCTACTGTCTGCAGCGTTGCCCTATACGCTGCGTTTTTCACATCAGTAGCATTACGACACTCCTGATCTTACCAATCCGTTTCTTGGCGGTGGTCTTTGGTACCCAAGTGTTGCTTTTGCTGCAGTTTGTAGGGAGTGGGCATTGCGCTTTTATACTACTATCGGGACAAGAAGTGCTTTCGTCAAGCAGGTGAATAAGTTGTGCGGAGTAGGCCTCGGCTACCTGTTCTGTTTGCAGCTTTTCGACGTCGAATTTCCATGTTTTGTTAGATCGCACCTTTGCTGCGACGAGTGCCAACCTTGGCTAGTACAAGGTAGTGGTCCAAATCGATATTCGCTCTTCGGGTCGATCGAACGTCTAATACACTGGATGAATGCCTTCCGTCTATCACAACATTATCAATTAGATTTCTCGTTGATTGATCAGGAGAAATCCAGGTGGCCTTGTGTATATCGAGATGCTTGAATCTGATGCTGCTAACTACCATGTTTTTTGCTGCCGCGAAGTCAATCAACCTCATGCCGTTATCGGAAGTTTGTTCATGAAGGCTAAATTTTCCGACGGTGGGGCCAAAGATATTTCCCCTTCCGATTTCTGCATTAAAATCTCCTAGCAGAATTTTAATGTTATGACCAACGATCATATGCGCTCGTAAAATATATCTTTGGTCTGCTCATCTTTGTCGTCCATTGGAGAACGGGCGCAAATAAGACTGATGTAGAAGAACTTCGCTTTTATGCGGATTATAGCAATTCGCTCATCTACTGGAGTGAATCTGGAGACGAGGTCTTTTATTCTCCTCTTAACCATAAATCTGCAGACAAATTCATGTCTCATTTCATGGCCCCTATAATACAGGGCATAATCATCTGATTTAGTTACGCCTGTCCCTTTCCATCGCATTTCATGTAAGGCAATAGTATAATCGCACATTCCAAGTGCAGATTCGCAGATCGTGGTCCTTTACATCAGCGCCATCTATATAATTGTAGATACATTACTGCTCACATTTATTTCACTTCATGGCACTGTGACAGTCTCTCGTGTGTGTGTGTGTGTGTGTGGGTGCTTTGCTACATCCCAATATGAATACCCACCGAAATATAAAAACACGGGAAACTGGCCTGAAGATTACCCAAAAGATTCTGGGCTTCATAAATTGAAATCAGGACAGTTGTAATGTTAAAATAAAGAAAATGAAATACCCATCACCGATACTAACGACACACACATACACTGCAGCTAAAGAATAATTGAGGACACATTCATGTCAAGTGGTATTCCAGGCGAAAATGTGCCACTAGAGGAGGTATATGGACGAAACGAAATGACAAGAAGATAGACATGCATGCAGCAGATCCAAGTTTTTGTTTTCGTTTTTTAGTGTGGATGGGGGAATACAGTTGATATTGGTAGTGGTTAGTGTACAACTATGAATGTTACTACTGCGACTACCTCCTTTCTCTCTTATCCCGCCTGGCTACTTGCCTGTCATGATTTTACTGGCAATTACTAACCAATCTACATATGTATGTTAAAGTAATACCCAACTACCGTTGGTTCCAGTCGACCTCTCCCCGACCCTCTCTTACTCCATTTTTGCAATATTTTTCCATGCCGGCTACAGTTGTCCTCTAGAGATCAGATGGAATACCCAGTTTTTTTCTACTGAGAATGAGTGTATGTGTGAGCGTCTGTAGTTTGTTAAAAAAAATGGCGTCTGATAAATTATATAGACTTTAGAGTTATTTTCATAGAGAACTTTGTTCCGAAGACAGCAGTGTGTGGGTGTTGAATGCCAACCAAAAAAAAGGGGGAAGCAAAAATATATCTGATAATGGTAGGGCATGAATTGGTTGTTGGTTGGTCTCTTGGTAGGTAGGCAGTGGTAATGCCTGCATATAAATAACGCCTGTGGCCATAAAAAGCCCAACATGTTTGGTAACTATAGCGGACAACCAGCCATCATGTGTGTGTGTGTGGAACAATTTTATACTGGCAGGACAGGACATCACCATCGTCATCATAGATGGCCACCAGTCATTGTCGTAGCCTCCTAGCCTGGTATGAGAGTTACAAGGCAATAAAACACATACTTTTAGTTAAGTTCCAGTTTGGTGTTTTTTTTCGGACGTTGCTTTTAAGCGTTTCAGAACATTTTGTGTTTTTTTATTTTCTCTTTAGCTCAATAGTAGAGTAACTCCGCCGATTCGCAAAAAAAAGGAAAATGGAAAGTAGGAGTGAATATAAAGTGTCTATAATTTTGATGGCATGGCTTAAAAACTATGTAGTAACTTGTTGTGCCGTTCTCTGACGTCTATAACCATCCGGCAACATCTGAGAAGCCTTGTTATTTTTTATTGTTTTTTTTTTCATTGCTTTCATTTTTATAGGATTCGACAAGGATTACTTTATGTATAGTAGTAGAGGGAAATGTTTAAATTACAAAAAAATATTTATTAACTGAAAGGCTGAGAAAAATGTTGCAACATAAATGTGAGAAATTGTAATAAATTTCCGTGGTTATTGCCAGACAAATGTGACAAGACGTGGGACAATATAATGGCGATAGGAAATAAAATATGGGTATATTTAAAATAAAATGGTTCCGATATTTGTTTCTTGATATGATTATTGAAAATGTTGTCGTTTTAAATTCTTCAACAAAAAAATCAGTTCATTAACGATTTTCGATAAAATATTATTAAAGGTTCCACATTTATGGCCCTGATGATGCTTCAAAAATTATTCTTAAAAATCCACGCATATAACCCTAATGAATCATCGCGCATATGGCGATTTTCTGTGGATGTTTATTCTGAGCTTGGGCAATATTTCGAGATATTTGAACCATCAGGACCAACTAGAGGCCGACAATTATTACTAATATTCGGTACAGCCCTTTTAATTGGTTGTCTAGATTCCCTTCACCGAGGGTTGTGTTGTAATGTTCGACTTTCAAATGTGGCCTATATATCAATTCGAAAGAAAAACATTCTTAAAAATCTTCATTGATGTCGTTAATGACACATCTGATTTTTAAAAATCAAGTCATATAATTTCGGTCACCATATATAAGTTCGACGGCCATGTTACCATTTACCGGAACGGGCCTAATCATTGGACGAGTCATAGGACGTAGCAGGGGATTTACTTCGGAGATTTGTGGCAGATCAAATGTAGACACCTCCATGGGTTGGGAAATCTGCAACAATGGTACGGTCAAGGTGGATCAAGAGTTGAAATGGCAGGGGTTGCCATTATTCCCGGTGAAGAAATGGCCACTTTAGGTGCATAAATTTGGGTTAATTTTCAATGTGTTGGCTAATTTTAATTCCTCCTAGACAGGGAAAATCTGCTGGTAAATTGGACATAAGGGCAAAATATAGTCAGAATGAGGTTGGGAGATTTGTTGCTGGGATAGTAAATCATCGGTACTTGGCTTAGGTGGTGGGATTTGAGGCAAATTTAAAAGTGTGTCCTGTTCTCATGAACTCAATGGTTGGCCACTAAGGCATAGTCTTCCGAGACAGGTGAAATCTGCTGATAAATTCGGCAGAAGATTCAGTATAGATGGTGGTAATGTTAGAGCCAGGGATTGGTACGTCATCTGGTATTTGAACAAAGTCAGGATGATGTGAACAGATTTGTGGTTGGGATAGTAAATCATCAGTACTTGGCTTTGGGGGTGATATTTGGTAAATTTTACCCATGAATTTGCGCCTTCGGGTAACTCAAACTGGAGTGGATAAACTTGTGGCAGCTTTACTAAAGGTTTAACGTTAGAGGGGAAGTCGGTATGAGGGGGTAAAATTTGTTGTTGGGATCATTGGTACTGGGCTTTGGTGACGAGAAGTCCGATGAGGAGATTTTCTTTGTTGGGAGAATCTGGGAGAGTTGAGATATTTGTGCCAAATTTAATGAAGGGTAGGAGCCTTCTGGCAACTCTAGTCTAGGTGCGCAAAATGTAGGCAGTTTTACTAGAGTATTAACTAAGAGGTGAAACCGGGGCGAGGGGAGAAATCTGAACATCCTCGGGGAATTCCGTCTGAGGGGAAGCTATTTAAACATTTTCGAGGTACTCTGGGCAGGGAGGCGCAATTAGAACGTCTTGCGGGGCTTCTGGCCGAGGGGAAGAGATTTGTACGCCTTCCGGGAATTCATGTCTTGGAGGAAAAATTTGAAAATCATCATGTAATTCTGGATATCTTTAGGGAATTCCGGTCATGGAGGTGAAATCTGAAGACCCTCGGGAAATTCTGGTCGAGGGGGAGAAATTTGAATTCGTTGTGTGAATCTGGTATATAGTGGAGAAATGTGTGGTAATCCCCAAGTCAAAATTGCTCCAGAATATAGACGATTTAAGGTTAAATCAGATGACATCCTTTGACTTAAAAAAAATCTTTAAAAATCGTTGATTTTATGGCTCTGGTGATTCGTAAAAAAATATTACTAAAATTCGTGCATTTCTTCAAAAATAAGGTTCGTGCATTTCTTCAAAAATAAGGTTCGGCCGGGACAAACTTTTTATGTCCTCCACCATGTGGTTTCTATTCAAAATTTCTTCAAAATTGCAGAAAAAATTAGGATTGAACTTTGAATGGAAGCGATGTAAAACTATGAACCAAAAATTGGTCGCAAACTTCTTTATATGTGGGCTTTGCCAGGGTATTATAGCTTTGTGAAACCCCAAGAGTTTTTAACGCCGCGAAATATTGGTCCTAGACCCACCATTAAGTATACCGATCGCAATATCTCGACTAGCTGAGTCTATCTAGACATGTGTGTGCGTCCGTCCGTCTGTCCATTATAATTTGTAAACACCATACAGGCCACAGTTATGGACCAATCTTCACGAAATTTTGCATGTAGGATGAATTCTGACTAATGAAGTCCCCTATTGTTTTTGGTAAAGATTGTTTAATATTTAGGGGATGAAATGGACCAAATACTAAATTTTTGTCGGTTTTTCTGGTAGCTTGAGAGGCCGCAATTATTGCCAGAACATCGTGAAAGCATGCCTGTTTTGAATGAACCCTGTCTTTGGTGTGAAAAATTACAAAATTTGTATTACATGGTATATATATTTAGTCTTGAAGGACATATACCCGAGAAGTTGATAGTATATCCAAGAGGCGTGGTTGACTTTAATATTGATACCAATTATATTGTCGAATGTACTCGGATGTTGAAGCCCACTTAAATATTTACATGTTCTTACGTATTCAGATATTATTTAGTAAGCCATAAACTCACTAGCGCTGATCGCTATAAAATTTTCCATGAGGTTTAAGTTATAGTCAAGGACAACGCCTATATTTTTTTTTAGTCTTTCTGTAGGGCACAATTGAAATCCGAACATCACAACACAAGTAAGAGTTCCGAGGTAGTTGGGTAGGGTATCGTATGGACGGGACCGAGTCCGACAACACTGCTCCGTTCACTGTGTGTTTTTAAATCACACATTTCAAAATCGGTGAGAAAATTCTTCTTAATCCTTAGAAATATGCAATTTGGACGGAACAGTTTCCATACAACCCCTTCAGTGTAAGAATACGGCAAAAAACCTCCAAAATACCGTAAATAGGATTGTGCTGTTATGTGGAGGTTATGTCAGAAGCTTCATAACTTTCTGCATATGTCTGCCTTAAAAATCCCGGTTAAGGTTAATTTGACGGAAAAGGCGATTAAAACCATAAAAACACCGAAAATGAGGTGTATAAAAGGCTATTCGGTTGAAAAACATTTTGAAACCACCGAGAGAAGCAGTATAGGCGGATGGGGCCTATCATATAATACCCTACATAACTACCATGAAAATATAACCTTTTATAGGTTCTGAGTCTGGGCAATATTTGCACCCTCTTGACCGATTATGGGTCAACAACTCCATTTTCCAACCTTGGAATATTTTCTAAATTTTTTTTTCCCAAGCTGAATATTTACGCCATGGCATAACAATTTAGTTAATAAAGGTTTTGGTTGATTTGACTCCCGAAATATTGACCGATCATCATCTAAACAGCCGTTCTAAGTATGTATTTGGTCAGATTCCCTTCACCGTGTAAAATATGTGATGTTCTGCATATAATAATGGCGTTTAGAGCGAATAGAAAATTTTATTATATTCTCTTCAATCATCTGATAGTCATTGAACAAAATGTAAAAAATCCACTCCGCTGGCTCTTTTGATTTCCATACTACATCTAGTAGACATTTTTCACATATCTATAAAAGTCTTAAAACAAAGCGCCATTGCTATTGATGAGGTCCACAACATCAAGGACACAAGTCAGGACACAATGTCCTCTTCGCATCCTTCACTTTTGAAATCAAAAAATCAAAATTCCACTGAAAAATTTAAAGGCTCTTTCGTAATGTGACAATGTGCGACGAAGCCAAAACCGTTGGACTTAAGTCAACAAAGGCAAGGCTTTAATAATTTGAACACAATAGCAAAAACAACAACAACAAATAGACAGTGTGTCCAACATCTTTGAATACGATTTGAATAAATGAAAAATAATGGTTTGTCCTGGCCGAGTGTGCATGTAATGATTATTGTTTACGCTCAATGTCAACATGACGACATGCCTTGACAAGCAATTCCCTACGCCACATGCAAATTGCCCACAGCGAAGGACATGCGCAACCTTACACAACAATGACATCAACAAATCCCTCCTCCTGGCTGCCGTAATCCACGGCCATTTGTCTATGGGACAACGACAACGATTTGACCGAGCGGCCACCTACCAGGAAGTTCGCTTCCATCTTCATTTGTCTATTACGTCTGATCCGGTTAAGTAAGACGCGACAGTGCTAGGATTAAATTTTAACCGGCCTAATCCTTGTAAATGCTCTGATTTAAATTGCATCATAAAGTGTAAGCGCGCACACAATGGCCACCCCGGCTGGGCTAATAAAAACATTTCAAAACCTGAGCCAAGGTTGTATAACCCACACGGCGATGTGAACGGCAATGTCTGTTACAATTTTTCCCCGATAATTTTATGACTCTGCTCTGTTGTCGTAGCCTTTGTGTGCGGCGAGTGAGTGTGCCCGTTCGCCAAGAAGGAAAGGATGTGAGGTCAAACGTTTCGCTGGTGGACTGGCCAGTTAGTTGGTTGCTTTAACTAGGCTAGTTTATTGGTCTCATTTAAATGACCGCTAATAAAATCCCGTTGCTCTACATTCTTCTGCTTGAACGCGCGCACACACACACACATTGTGTACACATCCTTTTTGCTCTAGTTTTTGTTGCTATTTCCCATGCAAGCCGCGTCCTTGGGCGATTGTCTTTCCGCGCATAAAGGTTATTGTCAATAAGTTGTAACCGTGCCATGCATTTAGCGTAATGTTATAAAAATTTTCCGAAATTTCAGAACAATTGAACGCAAAAATGAAAGGCTCGGCAGAAGCAGAAGGAAAGGAAAAAAAGGATTTTGAAAAATTTCAGTTATTTATGTTTCTCGTGTATTTACACAAAATGTGGTTCGCAGAAACGGTTTGCGACTGTCATAATGTCACACAATGTTAGAATGGTTTGTCTTCGTCGTCCGCAACATGACGACGTTTGAGTTTTAATCAGTTCAACGCAAACCCATGGCAATGCAATAAAATCGGGTATTTCTTAGTAAATTATCATATCGGGAGAATAGAAAAACTGAACTAATTTTTTTCTTTGTTTTTGCATTGTTACAATTGTTCTGCTTGTTGTTGTTGTTGTAGGTGTAGTAATTTGTGTCATGTCATAACCCCGCATTTCTTTAGAAGTTGTACACGAAGTTCGACAATTGATTGAATGGAAATGATGATATTGTCAAACAGGTAGATTGCGATATCTAACGGCGTACTGTATGTCCTTGGTGACACGTTATCATTTTTAATAAATGTGCTAATTCTCGGAAATCATTTTTGTTTGGAACTAATTATTTTCAAAACCTTCTTTCAGTTAGAAAAATAAAAATAATTTTTTGGTCATTTGGGGTTTTTTCGCTGTAGTGGTTTAACCCTTTACATGCAAGTGGGATATTTTTGGAAATGTGAAGGAAAGCATTTTTGTTTATACGGAAAGGGGTCGATTTTTTAGGAATTTTTACAAAGACTTCCAGTAATGGAATTTCAAAAATAATACAAAGTATGTCATCGCTCATCGGAACCCTAATAGTGGATTCTAAAAATATATTTTTTCAATATTTATCAGAGCTATAAGGATGGAATTTTTAAATAAATTTTTCTATTTGAGCCATAGGCGTGGATTTTTAAAGAATATTTTTGCAACCATCATCAGAGCTATAGGAGTGGATGGATTAAACGAATATTTTTTAACCATAATTCGGGCCACAGGCGTGGATTTTTAAAGAAAAGATTTTCGGCCATCATCAAAGCCATAATCGTGGATTTTTTCAAGAATATGATGTTTTTTCAAACATCACCAGAGCCATAGGCGTGGATTTTTCAAACGAATATTTTTTCAAGCATCACCAGAGCCATAGGCGTGGATTTTTCAAACGAATATTTTTTCCAGCATCACCGGAGCCATAGGCGTGGATTTTTTACAGAATATTTTTTTCAAGCATCACCAGAGCCATAGGCCTGGATTTCTTTCAAACATAACCAAAGCCATAGTCGTGGATTTTGTAATTTGTTTAATAATTTTTTAAATAATTTTTTCGAGGCCTGAAATCAGGCGTGGATTTTTCAAATAATTTGTTCGAGGTCCGAAATCAGCCGAAGATTTTATTTATACAAAACTTTTTAGGCCAGAAATCAGGCGTAGATTTTTTAAATGAAACTTCTTAGGCCTGGAATCTGGTGTGAATTTTTTCTAGGCGATAGGCCGGATTTTAAAGAAATATTCCTTAAGTAACGTCTGAGCCGTTAGCCTGGAATTTTAAAGGATATTTTGAAATAATTTGATTTTAAATAATTTAAAATAATATTCTTTAAAAATCGAGCGTGGATTTTTAAAAACTATTTTAAGGGACAATTTTGTTGTTGTTGTTTTTGGTGATTGAAGTAAAGTCCTTTTTTATTATGGGGGGCATGATAACTCCTCACTGGAACGTCGGAATCCGAAAATTCCAACGGTATTTGAAAGGGTACGTGCTGGCTCTCGTATGAACTAGGTTTATTGACATCGCTCAAAAATGAACAAAATGGCGGACCTTTAAAAAAATATTTTTGAAAAATCGCCTATTTTTTAACCAAGTTTAAACAAGTAAGGAAAGTAGTAAAGGCGGACGGGGCCGACTATATGATACCCTTCACCACTATGGGTATATTAAACAGGACTATTAACATGACATTGGATGAAATAAAATAAGTGATATTTATCTAAATGTGAATCTACCTAGATCTATCCATAAAGTATGTAAATCGACTTCAAACAAATATAAATAGGTCAACCGTTGGGCTATGTCTGTACTTCTACAAAACGCAACTACGTAATTCTATGCTCAATTTTGTAAGTTGTGCAAAATTTGATGTCAATCTGACTAACTGAGGAGTTTGATGCCCAATTTACTTGAAATCGGGCGAAACTATATATGGAAGCTCTATTCAAATATTAAGCGATTTCAAACAAACTTGACACAGGTTAGGATATACTAATTTCAGAACGTTTTGTTCCTATCAGCCTATTGGTTCCTTGGTGCGTCAATTACTTAAAATCAATCTATAATAAAAGGGAGCTATATCGAAATCCGGACCGACTTTCTCGAAACTTGACAGACATCACTCTAGGCTCAATTCAGTACGTTATGCCAAATTTCGTGCAAATCGAAGGATATATAGGGACTTTGGTGCACCATTTATATGAAATCGGACGAAACTATATATGGGAGCTATATGTAAATCAGGACCGATTTTCCCGAATCTTGGCAGACATCATTCTAGGCTCAATTCAGTACGTTATGTCACATTTCGTGCAAATCGAAAGATATATAGAGACTTTGGGGCACCATTTACATGAAATCGGACGAAACTATATATGGAAGCTATATCTAAATCTGGACCGATTTTCTCGAAACTTGGCAGACATCACTCTAGGCTTATTTCAGTACGGTATGCCAAATTTCGTGCAAATCGAAAGACATATGGGGAGTTTGCGGCACCATTTACATGAAATCGGACGAAACTATATATGGGAGCTATATAGAAATCCGGACCGATTTTCTCGAAACTTGGCAGATATCACTCTAGGCTCAATTCAGTACGTTATGCCAAATTTCGTGCCAGTCGAAGGATATATAGGGACTTTGGTGCCCCATTTATATGAAATCGGACGAAACTATATATGGGAGATATATGTAAATTTGGTCCGATTTTCCCGAAACTTGGCAGACATCATTCTAGGCTCAATTCAGTACGTTATGCCAAATTTCGTGCAAATCGAAGAATATATAGGGACTTTGGTGCACCATTTATATGAAATCGGACGAAACTATATATGGGAGCTATATGTAAATCAGGACCGATTTTCCCGAAACTTGGCAGATATCACTCTAGGCTCAATTCAGTACGTTATGCCAAATTTCGTGCCAATCGAAGGATATATAGGGACTTTGGTGCCCCATTTATATGAAATCGGACGAAACTATATATGGAAGCTATATCTAAATCTGGACCGATTTTCTCGAAACTTGGCAGACATCACTCTAGGCTTATTTCAGTACGGTATGCCAAATTTCGTGCTAATCGAATGATATATAGGGACTTTGGGGCACCATTTACATGAAATCGGACGAAACTATATATGGAAGCTATATCTAAATCTGGACCGATTTTCACGAAACTTTGCAGACATTATTTTAGACCTAAATGATTAAGCTGTACCAAATTTCGTGCAAATCGAAAGATATATAGGGATCGTTTACATGAAATCGGTTAAATATATATATGGGAGCTATATCTAAATCTGAACCGATTTTTCCCAATTTCAATAGGGTTCGTCCTTGGACCGAATAAGTGACCTATGCCAAATTTCATCCAATTCGAATCATAAATGCGACCTGTACTTTGTTTACAATTTAACATGGACAGACAGACAGACAGACGGACGGACATGCATAAATCGATTTAGAAAGTGATTCTATGCTTATTCTCAAAAGGAACCATGTGTCTATCAAACATATGTACAAAGACATAATACCCTGTACCACAGTGTGGTGAAGGGTATAAAAATAAGAAAGATCTCGACCGATTGGTGTTATCCTAGTTCATACGATAGCTATACACTCACAGAGGAACGTCCCAAAATTTGGAATCTATCGGATTATTAATTTTTGAGTTAACGTACCCACCATTCGTAAAACACGGATTCAAGAAAAATGCGTTTAAAGTTTGAGAATCACTCTTGTCGTCACTTGATGCTGACACACTTGAGATTTTCACTTGAAATTTTGTAGGGAAATTCTTGAATTAGTGTAGATTCGGAAAACTAAATAAAATTTTTTGACACCGAGAATGGGGTGTCATCAAATCTGGTCTGTATTTAGATGCCTTAATACAGGCGTAGATTATTTTAGTAAAATTTTCGAAGTCTGAAATCAAGCGTTAATTTTTCAAAATTGTTTTGAGGGCTGGAATCAGACGTAGATTTTTTAATATTTGTTAAGGCCTCAAATCAAATTGATAAGTTGATCCAATTCCAATGTAATTTTTTCCCAATATCTCCTCTCCAGTTAGTGGTAATTTGTCAGTGAGTTTTTTTTTTTAATAACCCATCAATGACCTGGTGTTCGTTCCATTTAACCCCTTTTTTGTCTTTTGTGTTCGCAAAATTTATTAAGTTAATCATTTTGTAAAACAATTGCTCAGCCGTAAGAGCGAAAAAAGGGGTGAGTTACCATGGGCGACAGCCGTTTTCAATGACTTGGCACCTTATGTTGCCGCTGATGGCATTCAAGGGCAAATGATGCTCCGGTTGTTTTTTGTTTTTCATTGCAGCAGTTACCTCGCACCCTTTCCTATTTCCGTGGTAAGCATTTGCAAAACAGTGGTGAACTAGAAATAGACAAAAATGAAATATTATAAATTGTTTACATCATTTAGAAGCGTTTAGCTTTGTTGTTGCTTTTGTTTTTTGTAAAGGGTGTGAACTGGAGTATCATTTGTAATAAGCATGTCCGTATTATCACGCTTGTTTTTTTTTCTCGCGTTGTTTTTTCGTTTTGTTGTAATAAAATGTTATAAATCATGCAACATATTGCATAATTATTGTTTAGTTTTGTATCCTTTGTTACATTTAAGTTTTTTTTCAATTTGGAGTTCGTATTTTTTGTTACTCTTTGGCAAAGTGTTGCAACATGCAAACCAATTCGGTGGCATGAATGGCAGAGTGTTTTTGACAGAATTATGGAATTGAGTGAAATGTGTTTGGAGACATGAAAAACATTATATGGAATAGTTAAACAAATTGTATGAAATTAATGATAGACTACTTCATATTTTCTTCGAGGCCTGTAACCTATAATATTTTTATTAAAAAATATGTTCGTAGCATAGATCAAACGTAGATTTGTTAAATATATTTTTGAAGGCATCAAACCAAACGTATATTTGTTTAACTAATTTTTTGATATTTTTTTTTAGGAAATCAAAGTAAACGTAGATTTTTTTAGGCTCGATTTCAGGCCTTGATATCGATCATAAGTTTTTTCAAGGCCTGAATTTAGGTGTAGATTTTTACAATATTTTTTTCAGGTCTCAAATCAAGCGTACATTTCTGAAATACTTTTTTCGTAGGCATGATATCAGACGTTAATTTTTTAAGTAACGTTTTCAAAGCTTGAAATATGGTGTAGATTCCTGACATATTATTTTCAAAATTTATAATCAAGAGTAGATCTCTTAAATAATTTTTTTCTTCAAATCAAGTGTACATTTTTAAAACGTTTTTTTTTTTTTTTTGAAGCCTGAAAACAGTATACATCTTAAACGTTTTTTCCTAATTTTTCAAGGCGTAGATCTTTAAATCTTCGAGACCTCAAAGTGCACATTTTTTAAATAATATTTTCCAGGCCTGATATCAAGCGCAGATTTTTAAAATAATTTTATGAGGCTTGAAGTCAGACGTAGATTTCTAAAATATTTTTTTTCGCGATCAAATAATTGAAGTATTTTTTCAAGGCCACATCTTTTTAACAAATCAGGCACAGATTTTTTAAATATATTTTTTTTTGACTTTAAATCAAGGGTATGTTTTTCAAATATTTTTTTGTAGACCTGACATCAAGTGTAGTGTAGCATATATTTCTTAAAAAAAAATGTCCAAATCTGGTATCAAGCTTAGATTTCCTAAAAAATTCCATGCCTAGTATCAAGCTTAGATTTCTTAATTCTTTTTTTAGGGTTGAAATCAGACGTAGATTTAAACCAGCAATGAAAGAAGTAAAGTCTGACGGGGCCGACCATATGATACCCTTTACCACTTTGGCTACATTCAAGAGATGCACCCTAAAAAACCTCGCATTTTTAAAGGACCATTGACATGAAAGTGGACTACATTAAATATATGATCTATGTCTAAATGTGAACCGACGTACAATAACCGGGTGCATTTATACCTTACAATTAATTTTGTTTTCCATTTGTAACTAGCGAAATAATCATTTCCGATATAAAAATGTCCGTCTGTCTGTTGTAATCACTCTAGCCTCTAAACGAATTGAATTTTGTCTGCAGGCAGGTCAATTTCGAAGATGAGCTATATCGGCAACCCGTAATGCGTAATGGAGAACTATCGGGAGAGAAGGAGAGAGAAGAAACGTATTTTCAGAAAAAAGAAGAAAGAGCAAGAAAAACGTGAGGGTGAACAAATCGAGATGTACAGGAGCCACAATGATGTCCGAAAATTCTACCAACGGGTAAAACACCAAACCAAAGTCTTTGATGCAGGCACATCCTCCTGTAGAAATAAAGAAGGAAACCTGGTGACAGATACAGACAGCGTGCTGTGGATCTGGAAGGAGCATTTTGAAAAACTCCTAGTATCAAATAGTAACGGCGAAGAAGATATCCCAGAACCAATAATAGATGACGGTGCAGAGTGTATACCACATAGCCATGATTAAGTCAGAATAGCAATCAATCGGCTGAAGAATAATAAAGCAGCAGATGCCGATGAGTTACAAACCGAGCGATTCAAAACTGGTGGTCAGATGCTGGTAAGGAACATGCACCAGCTGATTAGTACAATTTGGCTAGAAGAATGCATGCCCAATGATTGGAACTTCAGCATCCTGTGTCTCGTGCACAAAAAAGGAGACAAGACGATATATGCCAACTATAGAGGAATAAGTCTCCTTCCCATCGCATATAAAGTGCTATCCAGCGTACTGTGTGAACGACTGAAGCCAATGGTCAATAATATTATTGGACCCTACCAATGTGGCTTCAGACCTGGCAAATCCACCATTGACCACATTTTCACTCTGCGCCAAATCCTGGAAAAACCCCACGAAAAACACATCGACACATTCCACCTACTCGTCGACTATAAAGCCGCATTCGATAGCCCTATCCGTTCAAAGGTGTATAAAGGGTTCGGAATTCCTGCAAAATTAATACGGCTATACAGGATAACATTAACTGGCAAAAGATTAGCAGTTATAGTCGGAAATGACCTCGCGGAGCCCTTTAATACCGAACGAGGTTTCAGACAAGGTGATAGTTTGTCGTGTAACCTTTTTAACATCCTGCTGGAAAAGGTCATACGAGATGCAAAAGTGAACAGAAATGACACTCTGAATACCAAACAACACATTTTACTCGCCTACGCCGATGACATCGACATAATGGGTCGAACATTGAGAGCGGTAACAGCCACCTTTGAACAAATTGAGAAGGAGTCTACCAAAGTGGGTCTGACAGTAAACGGCGAGAAGACCAAGCTGATGGTATCAACGCGCAAGACGTCCAATAGACTCGGACCAACTGTGGAACTTGAGAACTACAACTTCGAGGTAGTTAAAGATTTTATATACCTTGGTACCGCCATAAATAAAACGAATGACATCAGTTTTTAAATTCGGAGAAGGATAGTGACAACTCAAAAGCAAGGCCACCTCCCGCCAGACCAAACTCACGCTCTACAAGACGCTGATACTACCCGTGCTGTTATATGGATCTGGAGCATGGGTACTTACGCAAGCAGATGAGGCAGCTCTTGGAGTGTTTGAGAGAAAAATTATCCGAAAGATCTATGGGCCGATCTGCGTTGACGGTGAATATCGCTGTCGAATGAACCATGAATTGTACCAGCTATTCTCGGACATCGACATTGTTAGACGTATTGAGCTGCAGCGACTACGTTGGCTAGATAATTTTGTTAAAATGGATGAAGATGC
The DNA here is from genome assembly GCF_032173495.1 of Musca vetustissima. Taxonomy (NCBI): domain Eukaryota; kingdom Metazoa; phylum Arthropoda; class Insecta; order Diptera; family Muscidae; genus Musca; species Musca vetustissima. The sequence goes on along the minus strand of NW_026878071.1, from coordinate 4,213 downwards.
CCAAGCCCAGAAGGCAAATAAAAGCGAACCAGCTGATGGTTCACGCAGAAGGGGAAGGCCAAGAATACGTTGGAAAGATCAAGTCGAAGACAACATCGCCGATAATGGTCTTTCAAATTGGAAAAACTGCGCAAAAAACTGACGCGCCTGGAAATCTTTTCTAAGCTCGGCTTATAGAACGAAAGTTCTGTCACAATCCAGCTAAATAAAAAATAAATAAGAATATTTTAGTAGTTAATAAGAAATATGAAGAGATTCTGCAGAGAGTGATTTTTCTTAGATGCACAGGAAAGAAGTGTTTTTTTAATTAATTATTACATGTTGAAAATATCCTTCTACGCTTTTTTGTTGTAATTTTATAATGAACTACATCCAATTCTAGTTTATTTTCTAACCCAAAGGGAATTTACAAACACGGGGATACATGTATAAATACAGTGCCACTAATGGCAGGATAGCATCACTGCATGGATATCAACTCACATATATCCATAAATTCACATAGCTGGCATATGTATGCAAAAATACCAGCAAAAGGGGGGCTTAAGCTAACGTCGTATTTGTTTTTTTTTAGATTTTTTAGAATATTTAATATTTGTTTTCCTACTTCGTCAAACAAGAACAACAACAACACACATATCGAAAATGTAATAAAAAAGTATGAAATCCTGTGTTTTTTATTTAGTTTTCAGTTTGTTTGTATTGAGAGTGGTGTTGTTGTTGGTTGGATGGTTGGCTATTTTGGTTCTAACAAGTATTTGCATAAACGGAAACCGGAAATAAATTGCATACGTTGTCGCCAAATACAAAAAAAAAACATATGTATTGCATTTGTATGTCAACCGAAATAACAACATGCGCGATATATTTGGTTGCATGCATCATGGTGGTAAAAATAGGGTTATGTTTTTTTGATAATATTAGAAGTAGAACGAGAATGTGGAGCTCGAGTTCTGAAAAATTCCTCATAAAGTGGAAAAAATATTTATTTAAAATACATACTGCATCAAAACCCACCAGTAAGGAAAGTAGTAAAGTCGGACGGGGCCGACTATATTATACCCTTCACCACTTTGGGTATATTCAACAGATGAATCCTAACAGACGTCGCATTTTTAAAGGACCAGTAAAATGAAATTGGATCCATAAACATGTCATTCTGCAACCGATACTAATTTTTTCATTTGGTCAGATATAGAGCTATATATAAATCTGAACCGATTTTCAGGAAACTTAACACACATCATTCTAGGCCTAATTCATTACGCTGTGCCAAATTTCGTGCAAATCGAAAGGTATATAGGGACTCTGGTGCACCATTTACATTAAATCGGACGAAGATATATATGGGAGCTATATCTAAATCTGGATCGATTTTTACGAAACTTAATACACATCATTCTAGACCTAATTCATTACGCCATGCCAAATTTCGTGCAAATCGAAAGATATATAGGGACTTTGGTGCACCATTAAAATTAAATCGGACGAAAATATATATGGGAGCTATATCTAAATCTGAACTGATTTTCATGAAACTTAACACACATCATTCTAGACCTAATTTATTACGCTGTGCCATATTTCGTGCAACCCGAATGATATATAGGGACTTTGGTGCAGCATTTACGTAAAATCGGACGAAACTATATATGGGAGCTATATCTAAATCTGAACCTATTTTCACGAAACTTAGCACACATCATTCTAGACTTAATTGAATACTATATGCTAAATTTCGTGCAAATCGAAAGATACATAGGGACTTTGGTGGACCATTTACATTAAATCGGACGAAAATATATATGGGAGCTATATCTAAATCTGAACCGATTTTCAGGAAACTTAACACACATCATTCTATACTTCATTCATTATTTCGTTTCGTGCCAAACCGAAAGATATTAAGGGACTTTGGTGCACCATTTACATTAAATCGGACGAAAATATCTGTGGGAGCTATATCTAAACTCTGGCGGAACTGTACCTTTGGGCATAGTAGTGTTCTAAATGAACCAGGGGTAGCATTGGACCAACGCGCTAAACTAAGTGACTATATATCACCAATACTTAGATTTGACGATGTAGATGTCGTTATTCCTAGTAGAGACGACTGGAAAAGAAGTAACCCTCCTCTGGACGGTCTGGCCTTCTATACAGACGGATCCAAGATGGAATAAGGTACTGGGGCAGGCGTCTACTGTGAAAGGTTAGGCCTTGAGTTGACCTACAAGCTGGATAGTAATTGTAGTGTTTTCCAAGCTGAAATCTTCGCGATCTGGAAGGCAGCGGAATTGATAAAAAACCTGGATGCTGAGGTCGTTGAACCGGTGACTATCTTTGTGGATAGTCAAGCGGCTCTTAAAGCCATCAAATCTTGCCACATCAAATCCGAAGCCGTCCTCAAGTGTAGAGCAGCTCTGGAAGAACTTAACCATAGCTATCGGTTGTGTTGGGTACCAGGACATTGTGACATCTTGGGTAATGAAAGAGCGGACGAACTAGCTAGACGAGGATCTCAATCCACCGATCTAGAAACTGATGACTCAATTAAACCACCCATATGTCTTTTCTACAGAAACTTTGAGGCATTCTTTGACGAAACAGCCCGCGAACTTTGGCACAACGAACCTAGGTGCAACGTGTCAAGATCAATCTGGCCGACTCTGTCTACCAAAAGAACGCACTCACTATTGAATCTGAACAAAGCTGAAATTAGAGTGATGACGGGAATCATCACTGGTCACTGCAACATCAGGGCCCTTACTAGTAAATGGGATCTGGATGCAACTGATTACTGTAGACTCTGTGCTGACGAGGAGGAGACGGAGACAATTGAGCATCTCCTGTGTCACTGCCCAGCCCTGGCTTATAGGCGACACAGACTAATGGGTGCTCACTTTCTACCGGGTCTCAGCTTCTTCTCATCAACCGAACCTGCTCTAATCTACAGCATAATTAGAAACATAAAATGGTTAGGAGCACATAACCTTGACACGTAATGCTTTCTTCTGTATGACTCATAGGACCATCGACCTTTCACTCACTCTCACCCCTTTAATTTACTACTCTTTTCTCTCCTACAGATCTGTCTTCTTGGTCTCTTCTCTTCACTTCATCTTCTCTTGTGGATGATCACAACGGACCCAACCGGTCTCAGAGTGTTGCAGTCACACATGTGACTGCACATCCCCAAACCTAACCTAACCTAACCTATATCTAAATCTGAACCGATTTTCACGAAACTTAACACACATCATTCTAGACCTAATACAAATTTCTTGCAAATCGAAAGACATTAGGGGACTTTGGTGCACCATTTACATAAAATCGGATGAAAATATATATGGAAGCTATATCTAAATCTGAACCGATTTTCAGGAAATTTTACACATATCATTCTATACCTAATTCATTACGCTGTGCCAAATTTCGTACAAATCGAATGATATATAGGGACTTTGGTGCACCATTTACGTAAAATCGGACGAAACTATATATGGGAGCTACATCTAAATCTGAACCGATTTTCACGAAACTTAACACACATCATTCTAGACTTAATTGAATACGATACGCTAAATTTCGTGCGAATTGAAAGATATATAGGGACTTTGGTGCACCATTTACATTAAATCGGACGAAAATATATATGGGAGCTATATCCAAATCTGAACCGATTTTCACCAAACTTAACACACATCATTCTAGACCTAATTCATTACGATGTGCCAAATTTCGTGCAAATTGAAATATATATAGGGACTTTGGTGCACCATTTACATTAAGTAGGCCGAAAATATATATGGGTGCTATATCTAAATCTGAACCGATTTTCACGAAAATTAACACACATCATTCTAGACCTAATTCAGTACGCTGTGCCAAATTTCGTGCAAATCGAAAGATATATAGGGACTTTTGTGCCTATATCGGACGAAAATATATATGGGAGCTATATCAAAATCTGAACCGATTTTTCCCAATTTCAAAATTTCATCCAATTCGGATTTTAAATGCTACCTGTACTTTGTTTACAATTTAACACCAACAGACGGACAGACGGACAGACGGACGGACATGCATAAATCGACTCAGAAAGTGATTCTATGCATTTTCTCAAAAGGAACCATTGGTCTATCACGATTCCTTTTGCCTGTTACAAACATATGCAAAAATACATAATACCCTGTACCACAGTGTGGTGAAGGGT
>NW_026878070.1:0-23557 GCF_032173495.1 Musca vetustissima | reverse complement strand
CACCAAAAAAAAAAAAAAAAAATACTTGGCCATCGCACCATGTTTATTCGTTTAGTTTTGTTGACCCTTTTAAAATAAGTTTTTTTCCCTATATAAATAATCGACAGATATTATTTCAGGACCAAAGGGACCATCAACATGCGTAGATTTTTTAAACATATTTTTTTCAAAAACCAAAAATTACGTGGATTTTTTAAAAAGTGGATATAAAAATTTAAAAAAAAATGGGCCTGGACGGGTGGCTTAGGGGATGATAGATAACAAGCAACGGCTTTGATTGGCTTTAACATGGCGAAGTCCAGGCTTACCTTGGCCCCTCTTTCATCTAAATTGTGGACACTGACCTACCCGACGTGCCACCTAGGGAGCTATTTTCATCATCCGATGAAATAGTGAGCTAATATGTGCCGCGAGTTCATCCATAAGAACTATTAAAAAAATGGGTTGAGGTGTCGGGTTAGTTGCCCACTCTCGGAAAACCCAACCTATTATGAAAAAGCAAAAAAAAAGAAAACCAAACACCGGCAATGTTGACGACCCCCGCAAAGATATAAAGGACCACGATTTGCGAATCTGCACTCGGAATGTGCGCAAGTTGTACAGAACAGACGCAGTGTTCGCTTTGGCCGATGTACTCAAAAAGTACAAAGCCGATATTATTGTCTTACAGGAAATGCGATGGACAGGGACTGGCGTAAGTAAATCAGGTGATTACGGCCTGTATTATAGTTGCCATGAAAGGAGACATGAATTTGGCTGCGGATTTATGGTTAAAAGGGGAATAAAAGACCTCGTCTCCAAATTCACTCCAGTAGATGAGCGAATTGCTATGATCCGTATAAAAGCGAAGTTCTTCTACATCAGTCTCATTTGCGCCCATGCTCTGACCGAAGATGAAGATGAACAGACCAAAGACATATGTTACGAGCGCCTGGAAACAGCATAAGACCGTAGCCCTGGCCTTGACATTAAAATTCTGCTAGGAGATTTTAATGCAAAAATCGGAAGGGAAAATATCTTTGGCCCCACGATCGGAAAATTCAGCCTCCATGAAGAGACATCAGACAACGGCATAAGGTTGATTGACTTCTCGGCAGCAAAAAACGTGGTAGTTAACAGCACCAGACTCAAGCATTTCGATATACACAAGGCCACTTGGATTTCTCCCGATCAAACAACGAGAAATCAAATCGATCATGTTGTGATAGACGGAAGGCAGTCATCCAGAGTTTTAGACGTCCGAACGATCCGGGGAGCGAATATCAATTCGGACCATTACCTTGTGGTACGCACCCGTCTTAATGTAGCAGCAAAGGTGCGATCTAATGTAACACGGAAATTTGACGTCGAAAAGCTGCAAACACAATAGATAGCAGAAGCCTAATCCGCTCAACTTACCCAACTGCTTGACGAAAGCACTCCTTGTCCCGATAATAATATACAAGCATAATGGCAGAGAATGGACCACTCCCTACAAACTGCAGCAAAAGCAACACTTGGGTACCAAAGACCACCATCAAGAAATTCGTGGTACGATCAGGAATGTCGTAATGCTACTGATATGAAAAACGCAGCGTATAGGGCAACCCTGCGGACATTTGCAACACGTAATGCGATGGATGAACTATCGGAAGAAAATGAGAGAGGAGAAACGTATTTTCAGAAAAAAGAAGAAAGATCAAGAATAACGTGAGCGAGAGCAAATCGAGATGTACTGGAGTCCGAATGAAGTCCGACAATTCTACCAACGGATAAAACACCAAACCGAAGGCTTTGGTGCAGGCACATCCTCCTGTAGAGATAAAGAAGGAAACCTGGTGACAGATACAGACAGCGTGCTGAGGATCTGGAAGGAGCAGTTTGAAAACTTCTGGTATCAAATAGTAGAAGTGAAGTGGATACCCCAGAACCAATAATAGATGACGGTATAGAGTGTATACCACCTAGCCAAGATGAAGCCAGAATAGCAATCAATCGGATGAAGAATAATAAAGCAACAGGTGCCGATGGGTTACAAGCCGAACTATTTAAGGCTGGTGGTCAGATGCTAGTAAGAAACATGCACCAGCTGATTAGTACCTCAGCATCCTCTGTCCCGTGCACAAAAAAGGAGACGAGACAAGACGAAATGTGCCGACTATAGACGAATAAGTCTCCTTCCCATCGCATATAAAATGCTATCCAGCGCACTGTGTGAACGACTGAAAACAATGGTCAATGACATTATTGGACCATACCAATGCGACTTCAGACCTGGCAAATCCACCATTGACCAGATTTTCCCTCTGCGCCAAATCCTGGAAAAAACCCCCACGAAAAACACATCGACACATTCCACCTATTCGTTGACTATAAAGCCGCATTCGGCAGCCTTATCAGTTCAGAGGTGTATAAAGCCATGTCTGCGTTTGGCATTCCTGCAAAATTAATATGGCTATGCCGTATTAATTCCTGCAAAGGACCTCTCAGAGCCCTTTAATACCGAATGAGGATCAGACAAGGTGACAGTTTGTCGGGTGACCTTTTTAACATCCTACTGGAGAAGGTCATACGAGAGGCAAAGGTAACAGAAATGGCACTCTGTACACCAAACAACACATGTTACTCGCCTACGCCGATGACATCGACATAATGGCTCGAACATTGAGAGCGGTAACAGCCACCTTTGAACAAATTGAAAAGGAGTCTGCATTACCATACCTTAGTACCGCCATAAATAAAACTTATGACATCAGCTTTGAAATTCGGAGAAGGATAGTGTTGGCCAACGGATGCTACTATGGTCTGAGTAAGCACTTCAAAAGCAAGGCCAACTCCCGCCAGACCAAACTCACACTCTACAAGACGCTGATACTACCCGTGCTATTATATGGATCTGAAGTATGAGTACTTACGCTATGAATGAACCAGGAGTTGTACCAGCTATTCTCGGATATCGACATTGTTAGAAGTATTGAGCTACGTTGGCTAGGTCATGTTGTGAGAAGGGATGAAGATGCCCCAGCCCAGACGGCATATAAAAGCGAACCAGCTGATGTTTTACACAGAAGGGGATGGCCTCGAATAAGATGGAAAGATCAAGTGGAAGATAACATTGCCGAATATGGTCTCTCAAATTGGAAAAACTGCGCAAAATACCGACGCGCCTGGAAATCTTTTCTAAGCTCGTTTTATAGAACGAAAGTTCTGTCACAAGCCAGCTAAGTAAAGTAAGTAATGGGCCTGGGCTCTTTAAGCGTACTTTTTCAAGGACTTTTAATTTTTTTAAGTTCTACCAATAGGCGTTAATTTTTTAAAGTTAAGTGCAATAAATTTATTGCTGTTTTCAAAGAATGTTTTCAATTTTATAAATTTTTCCTCAACACCATTGACAGAAACAAGAAAAAAGCTAACACCACCAATAACAACAGCAATAAAATTATATAAATACAAAAACAAAGTAAGTGCGGAAGTAATCAGAAGTCACTGAGATGAGGAGAAGCAGGAGTTCGCACAAGAAGAGTTGTTGATTTATGTTGTGATGCTGATATTATCCAAAGGAGTTCGGTGTAGTCCTGCTAATCAAACAAAAGAATACCCCCCATGGATGACAATGATGAAAGAAGAAGGAGGTAAACGAAGAAGGAAATTATGACTTTTTGTACAAAGCGGTATGATGGAAAATCTACTGTTTACTGTCAACAGGACTACTAATGTTGCATAGCGACGTGTTCCTGCTTTCCTGTGCCACATCCTTCCCCCAGACAGCCAACTAACTGATGGCTGGAAAAAACTGCTTATAATGAAAGATAAAAGATAAAACATTTTATTAGAGGAAGACGAAGAAAATAAACTAAAAAGGAATATAGCATCGGACAACATGTCACAGACAATGGAAGTAAATCGTGTTGACTGTTGTTCCAGCTAAGCTACGGAATAATGGATGGAGAAATTCAATTTATTTCATAATTAGTAAATAAGTCTTATCATCTGCGTAATGGACTTCGCTCATTGTATTATGTACACAAAATGTGTATATTGTGATTTTTCTGACATGATAAGGTAGGGCAGCAGGAGATTGACAAGGTTTTGGCCAAATAAATATATTACAAAATGCTAAAGTAATAATATTGATAACTAGCATATGCCCGCAACTTCGTTAGCGAATGTAGGAAATATTTAAACATGTGTTAACATATTTTTTTTTCCAAAGAAAACTGCATATGTCAGAAAAACAATCTACATATCGACCATAAATTAAATTTGAGTACCATTTAGTGCCAAATTTCATGATTCGAGCTCTAAAGTTTCATCCAAATTCAAATTTTCCTTTTAGCACACATTATTTCCATAAAAAAAAATGTCTGTATATCCCAACTACCTACACTTCCACAGTGATCCTAAATCCAAGTTTCAGGATTCGAGCTCTACTGGTTCACCCACAATTCAAATTGTACTATATTTAGTTCACAGTAGTACTTATTTCTAAAACCCACAGTCATCCTAAATCCAAGTTTCAGGATTCCAACTACCAACTACCCCAATCTACACCACCACATTCATCTTAAATCCAAGTTTCAGGATTCCAACTCTATCGGTTCACTCACACTTCAAATTGTACCAAATTTAGTACACAGTAGTACTTATTTCTAAAACCTCCTTCCTACCCAAAACCTACACCCCCACAGTCATCCTAAATCCAAGTTTCAGGAATCCAACTCTATCGGTTCACTCACAATTCAAATTGTACCAAATTTAGTACACAGTAGTACAAATTTCTAAAACTTCCTACGTATTTTAATCTTACATCTCCACAGTGATCCTTACTCCAAATTTCATAATTCTAGCTCTATTGGTTCACCTAATATCAAATTGTACCAAATTTAGTACCATTTAATTTGTTAACCTTAATCCTGACCTTAACCCTAGATCCCTACAATGATCCTTACTCCAAATTTCATTGTTCCAGCTATCGGTTCACCCAAAATCCAAAATGGACCAATTATAGTAATATTTAGTACTTTTCGTACACATAAGTAAAAAATTTCCAAAACTACGTACATATCCTAATCCTATACTCCGACGGTAATGTTACCTTCAATTTTCAGGATTCCAGCTCGATTTGTACGTCTCAAATCAAATTTGTACCAAATATAGTACAATATAGTACATTTCGTACACATGAGTGCGCTCTCTCATATCGACCCTACTTCTCAACCTTAATTTGCATTCCAAATTTCAAGGTTTTAGCTCAAACCATTTACGTGCTACGAAATTGTACCAAATTTAGTACATTTTAATACTTTTCGGATAGTTATAGTTCGTATTTCCAAAAACCCTTTGCTACACCTATCCTACACTCCATCAGTGACCCTCAATCCAAATTTCAGATTTCTAGCTCTACTGGTTCGCCAAATACAAATGATCCCATATTTAGTACTTGTCGTACCATTCTAGTAAGAATTTCCAAAAACCCAGCCTTATCTGACACCTTTGGACCAAGAGTGATTCTCACCTAAAATTTCAAGATTCTAGCTTCAGTCATTTCGTCTGGGCGTTGATGAATCGTTAAATCAGTCAATCAATCTTTTTCTTACACATTAGTACACGCTTTCAAAACAATCTCCTTAAATGGACTCTACATCTCAACCCTAATTCGCATTTCACATTTCAAGTTTTTAGCTCTATCCATTCAAATGCTACGAATTTGTACCAAATTAAGTACATTTTAGTACTTTTCGGATAGTTATAGTTCGAATTTCCAAAAACCCTTTGCTACACCTATCCTACACTCCATCAGTGACTAGCAATCCAAATTTCAGAGTTCTAGCTCCAAATACAAATGGTATCACATTTAGTACTTTTTCGTACGCTTTCTCCTGTCATTATTGATAGACCTTTGAAAAAATATTTTTAAAAAATCCACGCCTATTTATAGACCTTGAAAAATATTTTTAAAAAATCCACGCCTATTTATAGACCTTGAAAAAATATTTTTAAAAAATCCACGCCTATTTATAGACCTTGAAAAAATATTTTTAAAAAATCCACGCCTATTTATAGACCTTGAAAAAATATTTTTAAAAAATCCACGCCTATTTATAGACCTTGAAAAAATATTTTTAAAAAATCCACGCCTATTTATAGACCTTGAAAAAATATTTTTAAAAAATCCACGCCTATTTATAGACCTTGAAAAAATATTTTTAAAAAATCCACGCCTATTTATAGACCTTGAAAAAATATTTTTAAAAAATCCACGCCTATTTATAGACCTTTAAAAAATATTTTTAAAAAATCCACGCCTATTTATAGACCTTGAAAAAATATTTTTAAAAAATCCACGCCTATTTATAGACCTTGAAAAAATATTTTTAAAAAATCCACGCTTTATAGTCTTTGCTAACAACGACAATTCCGGATAGTCATAGAAAAAATTCACTTAGTCCTTTGAAAAAATAAAAGTTTTTAAAAAGCAGCTGTTGTTGATGGCCCTTGATAAATATTTTTAAAAAAATCCATTTCTATTATTGTCTTTAAAAATTTTCCTAAAAACGCCTACATTTGAGTCTGTGCTGAGATATTCTCTGAAGAATCAAATCAATAAATCTTCTCCCCAGGACATATTGCCCTACAACCCCCCATTGTTGTAGTTTTTCAAAGGACAATTAATATTTGCTGTGCGTCACAGCAGATAATTTTAGTGCTCGGATTTTATTTCCGATTTCAATTTATTTAATGTCGATATGTGCGTGTGTGTTTGTGAATGTTTGCCAGTCAAGGTGCAAATGTTAAATTATTATTTGTGTTTGAGGTTGCTGATGGTGTTGTTGTTGTGGCGACACCAATATTAGCCAACCATTTATAAAAATTATTGTGCTCCACTATTTATATTAGTCTGTCTCTTCGAGGTGACAGAAAAAATCAATATTTGTCTGGACAAATGTCAATAAAAGCGATGGCAAATAAATTGTGGATAAAATTAATTGTATATTTTATCCAAAAATGGAAAATTAATTGCTAATTAAATAAATTGTTGAGTGGCTGGCGATGGAGTGTAAGAGTAGAATAATGTTAGAAATGGGTAACAAATATGATTTCTAAAATCCAAAAATTATATACTTTGGTGTTTAGTCAATTAAGATATTTAGCTAAAAAAACCAAGGGCTTAAGGACTATTTTTATACTTCTATTAGGAATTTATAAAATTTGTCGTGATTAATAAAATTTTAAATCCTTCCAGTTGACTTTTCTATATCTCACACCCCCTGCATCACACACACACATACGTATACATACGTATCATGGAAACTATCATCATCATTTGTTACAATCGTTTCCAAAATTATTAACAATTATTCAAATATTTCAATATTTGTCTTGTAACCATAAATCCCTTGTCAACACCTGTACTTTGTCACAATAAAATTGACAATTTTGAGATTTCAAGTGTCCTATCTGTGTCTGTGTGGGTATACACAGGTGTATTTGTATGTGTACGTGTGTGTATTGTATGGCTTATCTCAATCTGTACAAATTAAATGTCTACAGAAATCCAATTCAAATATTGATCAACAAATCATGTATTTATTCAGACATTCTCATTTACATGCTAAATACCGAACAACTGGAATTCATAAAATTGGCTTATGAGCAGAGGTGGAGGGAAGAAGAAGACGAATTGGTTTCCAAATATACACAAATGCATTGATATGTGAATGGATTTGTGTGTGGGTACCAATACAACTGATGTCGTAGGTGTACATTTTAATTATGCCAATATAATGCTATTCATGTATGACCACACAAATACACACACCCCCGCATAACATCTTATGGCTAATAAGTCAGGTGAATAATGTAGTTGTGTGGAAACTATTCCATTTGCGGAGCAGAATACCAGTATATTGAAAATTTTGCATGTAGATTTGACTACAGATCAGATTGAGGAAAGGAATAATGATGAAGGGAGTTATAAACAAACAAATATTTTTGAAAATATATCTTTTCAAGGACCAACACAAGGCGTAGTTTTTTTACAGGAACAACAATAGGCGTGGGTTTGTACAGAATATTTTCTCAAGCACCACAATAGACAGAATTTGTATAGAATATTTTTTCAAGAACCAAGGACCGTGGATTTTTAAATCAGTCAGTCAGTCAATCACATTCTTAACAAATCTACCCTTGAGTTTGGGCTGAGATATTCTTTGAGGAATTAAATCAATAAATCTTCTCCCCAGGACATATTGCCCTACAACCCCCCATTGTTGTAGTTTTTCAAAGACCACTAATTTTGAAAATATTTGCTGTGCGTCACAGCCGATAATTTTAGTGCTCGGATTTATTTATTTTATTTCCGATTTGAATTTATTTAATGTGGATATGTGCGTGTGTGTTTGTGGATTTTTAAAGAATTTTTTTCAAGGACCAACGAAGACCTAGGAAGGTAGTGGATTTTTTAAGGAATTTTTTTCATGGACCATGGAAAGCGTGGAGTTTTTAGAGATTTTCTTTTCAAAACCTAGGAAGGGCGTGGATTTTTTAAAGACTTTTTTTCAAGGACCAAGGAAGGCGTGGATTTCTTAAAGAATTTTTTCAAGGACCAATAAAGCGATTATCATTTTGACAAATATGATAATCGCTTGGTGCCAAGTCCGGGGAATGCATTAAAACTTCCCAACTAAGCTTCCGAAGTTTTTGACGAGTAACGTAGATGTATGTGGCCTAGTGTTTTCCTGCTGGTCAATTGCTGTCTTCAAGCGGTCCAGTTGTTGACAGTAAAGATTAGAATTTAGCGTTTGGCCATATGAAAGCAACTCATAATAAATAATCCCCTTCCAGTCAAATGCATAGCAGAACCTTCCTGGTTGGCCACGGTCTGAGGTGCTTCACCGCTCTTTGACCACAATCGTTTTCGCAATGAGTTATCGTATGTGATGCATTTCTCATCTCCAGTCACCATCAGTTTAAGAAACGAAAAACAGCCAAATAAGTTTTTTTACTGCGAAATGTCACCCTTCCAACGAGCATAAATCTGAAATTGTCTGATCGATACTTTACGAGAAATCTATTAGTACCACCATCTGCAAAAAAAAAAAAAAAAAGAATTTCTTTTTCCCCAACCCAAGAAGGTATTTTTCTGAAGCACTCGCGAACAAACTAGTTTAAATTTTCAAGATTATTTTTGAAGTACTTATATCCTAAAAGGCGTGATGGTTTCTAGACGATTTTCTGAAAGACTTACATCCTAATAGAGTTGGATAGTTCCGGAACGAAGTAGTTCATTGGAACTATTCCGAGAAAGGAACGATCGGAACTAGTTCCAGCTCTTTAATTAATATAGTTCCTTTTTCTGATCTCGTTCCTTTTTGATCTCGTTTTTTTCTGATTCGTATTTCAAATTGTGTAAATAGTTAAATTTTATTTTTTGTTATAAATTATTTTTTTATTTATAAAAAAAAGTATTGTGTGCTTATTGTCCTGCAGTTGAATTCTGTAGCTTCATTTCATTTTTTTTTTTCATTTTTGCACAATTTTCAATTTTTCCATTTAAAATCAACTCGGAACTATGTGAGCAAAAAAAAAAAAAGAACTATGAAAGAGAGAGATGCAAAGGAACTATGTAGGAGTCGGAACTATATGGTGCAAAGGAACTATTTGGAGCAAAGGAACTATACAGAGCAAAAGAACTGTATGGAGTAAAGGCACTATATGGAGCAAAGGAACTATATATGAAAAAACTAAAAGCGAAAAAAAGTGAGCGGGGCAGTATAGTCGGACGGGGCCGACCATATGATACCCTACACAACTACCACGAAAATCAAACTTTCTGCGGTCTTTCGAACCCTGGCATATTTTCCAATTTTTTTTTCTTAAAGTGAATTTTTACGCCGTAAAATAAAAGAAGTTACACTTTAGGTTTGGTTTGATTTGACCCTCGGAATATTGACCGATCATCATCTAAACAGCCGCTCGAAGTATTTGGTCAGATCCCCTTCACCTTGTAAAATATTTGATGTTCTGCATATAATATTTGCCTATAGAGCGACTAGAACCTCTGACAAAATTAAAGTTTTCCGTTCATTGCACCCCGTGAATGAAATCTCAACTTCACCGAAAACTGTAGGCGTCGTCCTTGACCATAATCGGAAGTTCATGTACAATTTCAAAGCTATCAGCGCGATATTTCCGTCCTCTAATGCAGCCATAAGTTTGGTATCAATTTGAAGGTCAACAACTCCTCTTGGATATGCTATCAGCTTCTCGGCTCTATGTCCTTCAGGAGTAAGTATGTACGCCCCAGAATAAAAAAAAAAATTGTAATTTTTCACACAAAAGTCAGGGTCCATTTGACCCGCTAAATATTGACCGATCTTTATCAAAACAGGAATGTTTATTCTTTGGCACGATCCTCTTCTCCATGTAAAATTTCACGATGTTCTCCATGTAAAATTTCACGATGTTCGGACCATAACTGTGGCCATTTCTTCTCCATTTCATCCCTTAAATATTAACCGATCTTTACCAAAGACAATAGGGGTCTTCATTGGGCCGAACCTATACTCCACGCAAAATTTGGTGAAGATTGGTCCAAAACGGTGGCCTGTATCGTGTTTACAAATTATAATGGACAGACGCACGGACGAACACACATGTCTAGATCGACACAGCTAGTCGAGATATGACGATCGGTATACTTAAAGGTATGTCTAGGACCAATATTTCGCGGCGTTACAAACTCTTGGGGCTGCACAAAGCTATAATACCCTGACAACATAGTTGTGTAGGGTATAAAAAAAAACGATGAAAGTGAGAGATTCAAAAGAAACTATGTAGGAGTCGGAACTGTATGGAGCAAAATAAGTATTTGGAATAAAGAAACTATAAAGAGCAAAGGAACTGTATGAAGTAAAGGCACTATATGGAGCAAAGGAACTATATGGATCAAAGGAACTATAGCAAAGCAAAGGAACTATATATGGAAAAAAACAACAAAACAACAAAAAAAACGAAAAAAGATCGATGGAAGAGAGAGATTCAAAGGAATTATGTAGGAGTCGAAGTAAAGGAATTATATGGAGCAAAGGAACTGCATTAAGGTTCTAGTTTCTTTTTAAAAAAGAAACGAAAAAGATTGATCCGCTAAGTGAACTATATTGCCCAACTCTACATCCTAATAGGTATAGATTTCTTCATTATAGATGATGAGCAGGTATGACGATTATTTACGAGTAAATGGATATGTGCATAAACCAACCAAAGTTATTTCTTTCTATCGTGTTCTGAAAATAAATTTACTCTTTGCAACATAAGTTCACAGTTTTACCCTGATGGAGAGGACATTCACCTTTTCAACTCTCTTTATATAAATTTTATAATAAAATAAATTTCCATTTATAACAAAACATAAATGTTGGTCAACTCATTTCATAGCCAAGAGGAGTCCTTTACATATTGACCACTAATGAAACTATTCCATAGAAATAAATGACTCATTCAAAATGTTATGATTTCCCTTTGCACTCCATTATGTCGAAGAATGGAAAAAAAAATATAATTATTATTCATGACTTTGTTTATGGGTAACTTTATTTACCTTACACAATATTCATAAACATAAGGACAACCAATCGAGCTGTATCCTGTGCCTTGTCCTATGGCAAATTCACATCCTTTTCCATTCTATGGATCGTCCTTAGTTGTTTAACTAAACAACAGAATTGCAAACTCATCTGGGCCCTTTCATTTGGGGGGTTTTGCTCTTCTTCTTCTTTGCTGCTATGTATTTGTGTGTGAGAACTAATGCATGTCCTTTCCGTTTATTGTGTCTTTTCTCTTCCATTTACCATATTTGTTCTTTGTATGGCTGGGTATTGGTATTTATGCTTGGCTGTCTGTTGATTTAGTTTATTTTACAATTAAATGTTATGCCCCTTCCCTCTCAATTTCTCTGGAATATTTTGCGTCCATGCACAAATTCTTAAATAAACACTGTGTCCTCAGGAGTATCGGGCACGAGCAACAGATGAAGTTGCTTACTCATAACAGGTTATAGAGATGTGGTGGGGCTCCTCGCCATCTTTGCTACAAGGAAAGGGGGATAACACAAGCCAACTTTCATAGCTGTCGCTGTTTTACCTTTCTCTGATATTTTTAGACTAATTGCACATTGAAACTTTATAGTTTTAGTCACATTGCTGATGTACGTGTGTGTGGCATATATAGATTCGAATTTCAACAACATAATAGTTTTATTCAATAACTTTAATATTATTTATTTACAATCTAGTATACATGACTATAGAGAAATCAGATCACCTAGAAAAACACAGGCCATTAAAAGTAATTATTCTCTAAAAATGCAAAGAAGTGCTCGATTATTGTGCTTTTGCTGTTTTGAAAATATTTTTATACCCTACACAACTATGTTGTCAGGGTATTATAGCTTTGTGCAGCCCCTAAAGTTTGTAACGCCGCGAAATATTGGTCCTAGACCCAATTTTAAGTATACCGGTCATATTTCGACTAGCTGAGTCGATCTAGAAATGTGTATCCGTCCGTCTGTCTATTATAATTTGTAAACACGATACAGGCAACAGTTATGGACCAATTTTCACGAAATTTTGCATGTAGGATAGGTTCTGGCCAATGTAGACCCCTATTGTTTTTGGTAAAGACCGGTTAATACTTAGGGTATGAAATGGACGAAATACGAAATGATTGTCGGTTTTTCTGGTCGCTCCAGAGGCCGCAATAATGGCCCGAACATCGTGAAATTTTACATGTAGTAGGGGATCGGACCAAAGAATGAGTATGCATGTTTTGATAAAGATCGGTGAGTATTTAGCGGGTCAAATGGACCATGACTTTTGTGTGAAAAATGACAAAATTTGTATTCTATGTCGTATATATTTACTCCTGGAGGATATTGACCCGAGAAGTTGATGGTATATCCAAGAGGAGTAGTTGGCCTTTAAATTGATACCAAATACAGTGATATATCTACTCGAATATAGGAGTTACACTTCAATATTTACTGTGCTTACGTCTTCAGATATAACTTAGTAACCCATTACCACAATAGAGGGTGGAAGTATAACGGAGATAGCTTTGAAATTTTCATAAGGTTCCAGTTATGTATTTTTCGAGTCGATCTATAGGCCACAATTATAAGCCGAACATTACAACACATCCCTCGGTGAAGGGAATCTGGACAAAAAATTAGAAGGGTTGTACTGAATATTAGTAATATTTACGGGTGCTTACGTCTTCAGATATTACTTAGTAACCCATTACCACAATAGAGGGTGGAAGTATAACGGAGATAGCTTTGAAATTTTCCATATGGTTCCAGTTATGTATTTTTCGAGTCGATCTATAGGCCACAATTATAAGCCGAACATTACAACACATCCCACGGTGAAGGGAATCTGGACAAAAAATTAGAAGGGTTGTACTGAATATTAGTAATATTCGGAAAATATGTCAGTGCAAGTAAGAGGTGCAGTTGACCTCTAATCCAGCAAGAGGATGCAAATATCACGAAATATTGCCCAGGCTCTGAATAAACCTCCGGAGAAAGTCATAGTTCTGTGGTAGTTGTGTAGGGTATCGTATGGTCGCGGCCCCGTCCGACTATACTGCTCCGCTCACTGGTTTCAAATAACGCCTTGTGTTGGTCCTTAAAAAAGCAGTACTTCACGCACTGAAAAAAATATTATTTCAAAATCGTAGATTTTGTGCGTATCGATCTATAAAAAAATCTACGCTTCTCTTAGGTCCTTGAAAAAAATTTACTGTAAAAATCCACGCCCCTATTTGGTCCTTGTAGAAGTAATCTTTAGAAAATGCCCGAATCCGTTAGATCTTTGAAAAACGTATTTTTCAAAAAATCCCCACCTATGTTACTTAGCTGGCTTTTTACAGAACGGTTGTTCCATAAGCCGAGCTTAACAAAGATTTCCAAGCGTGTCGGTCTTGTGCGCATCTTCTCCAATTTGAAAGACCACGTTCCAAGATGTTGTTTTCTACATGGTCTTTCCAACTGATTCGTGGCCTTCCCCTTCTACGGGAACCATCAGTAGGCTCGCTTTTATATGCTTTTTGAGCTGGGGCATTCTCATTCATTCGCACAACATGGCCTAGCCATCGTAGTCGCTGCAGCTCAATACGACTGACTATGTCCGCGTATATATTGTAAAACTCGTGGTTCATTCGACGCCGATATTCACCGTCGACGCAGATCGGCCCGTAGATCTTTCGGAGAATTTTTCATTCAAAAACCCCAAGAGCTGTCTCATCTGCTTGCGCAAAAGCCCATGCTTCAGATCCATATAACAGCACGGGTAGTATCAGCGTCTTGTATAGTGTGAGTTTAGTATGGCGGGAGGTGGCCTTGCTTTTGAGTTGTTTACTCAGACCATAGTAGTATCTGTTGGCCAACACTATTCTCCTGCGAATTTCAAAGCTGATGTTATTAATTTTGTTTATGGTGGTACCGAGATATATAAAATCCTTAACTACCTCGAAGCAAAGGTCTGACAAGGCACAAAGATGCTGCTGTTTCTGCAGAAGAGCCGTAGTCTCTGAATGGGGTTTCAATCCAAAGATGATTCACTGGATCTATATGAGCGTTATTAGACCAATTCTAACATATTCGTCTGTTCTCTGGGGGACAGCAATGGATACAAAATGTAACGTAACAATTTTGCAGAAAGTTCAAAGTACCTGTTTCCTAGGAATATGTGGAGCAATGCGTACAACATCAACTAGAGCTTTGGAGACAATATTATATATACATCCAAAAGACATCCAAATAAAATTTGAAGCGCCGGTTGCAGCTGTAAGAAATGGACGATTGGACGAAACATTTTACAGGCAACTACTGAGTCGACATTCAATAACTTTGATTCAGACCGCATGCCTGAAACGAAAGCAGTGACACGGTGCGAAATTATAATACCAGATAGAGAACAATGGAAGCGCGGAACACTGGTTCAGATGCCGCCTGGTAACTTGTTACACAGATGGCTCTCGATTAGGAGGAAAAACTGGACTGGGGTACCGAAATTTCTCTTCGTCTTACAGATCACAGCACGATCTTACAGGCGGAGGTTCAACCTACAACAGAGTGTCTTAACTGGTTTATTTTAAACCAAGGACAAAATACAATAAATATTATTGCGGAAAGCAAGCGAGCTATAAAGGCAATACTGGAATGTATAAATACCATTAATGAAAGGAATCATAGACAAAGAGATAGCAAATCAACTAGCCAGGAGTGCCACTGTTCTACCCACAATAGAGGTGTATACCGTCAAACCCTTTAGCGTAACACGCCATGAAAGAAGGGAATGGGCACGTGAGACCCACAAAACCCTTTGTGATAACGAGGGTTCAAGAAAAATCGCCAAAATCTTATGGGGCGACCCAAGTGAAGACAAAACTAAGCAAACCCTAACGTAAACAAAAAAGAAATAAGCCGGCTTACGGGTATTCTGACTGGACACCTCGGTCTGAAGGCACATCTACTCAAGATTGGATGCGACGATAGTAAGTGCAGAGCATGTGGGGAAGACAGTGAAACGCTGGAACATTTCCGGTGCCATTGCTCAGCATTTACATGCCTTCGGAGACAATTCTTGGGTAATTACACTCTTCACGGACTAAGCGATCTGAGGGGGTGTGAATGGAGAAAATTTAAGGAGTTCGCAAAAAAATACGGAATTCCTAGATTCATAGGGGAATCAAGCCCAAATGTTTTTTTAATATAATCATTCACAAATTCTTGATTTGACTTTCTCCGCACGTCTAGAGCGCACAACAGGCCTCAAATGGCGTATGTGTATGTCCTTCTCATGTTGGACATGTGGTGGTATCACCCACCCCTCTTTTAACCTAACCTAACCTCGAAGCTGTAGTTCTCAAGTTCCACAGTTGGTCCGAGTCTACTGGACGTCTTGCACGTTGATGCCATCAGCTTGGTATTTTTGCCGTTTACTGCCAGACCCATTTTGGCAGACTCCTTCTCAATTTGTTCAAAGGTGGCTGTTACCGTTCGCAATGTTTGACCAAATATATCGATGTTATCGGCGTTGGCGAGTAACATGTATTGTTTCGTGTACAGAGTTCCATTTCTGTTCATGTTTGCCTCTCGTATCACCTTCTCCAGCAGGATGTTAAAAAGGTCACACGACAAACTGTAACCTTGTCTGAAACCTCGTTCGGTATTAAAGGGCTCCGAGAGTTTCTTTCCGACATTAACTGCTGATCTTGTGCCACTTAAAGTTATCCCGCATAGCCGTATTAATTTTGCAGGAATGCCGAACGCAGAAATGGTTCTAAACACCTCTGAACGGAATGGGTTGTCAAATGCGGCTTTATTTATAGTCGACGAATAGGTGGTATGTGTCGATGTGTTTTTCGTGGGTCTTTTCCAGGATTTGGAGCAGAGTAAAGATTTGGTCAATGGTAGATTTACCAGGTCTGAAGCCGCATTGGCATGATCCAATAATGTCATTGACCAATGGCTTCAGTCGTTCACTCAGCACACTGGATAGTTGACACATATCGTCTTGTCTCCTTTTTTGTGCACGGGACACAGGATGCTAGGTTCCAATCATTGGGCATGCATTCCTCTAGCCAAATTGTACTAATCAGCTGGTGCATGCTCCTAACCAGCATCTGACCACCGGTCTTGAATTTTAAAAAGTAGAGTAAAAAATATGAAATAGCTAAATACCTGGTAGTTATTAGGTTCACTACTCTGTTAGGTCTTTGAAAAAATACACGCCTCTGATAGGTCCTTGAAAAATACTCTTTGTAAATCCACACATCTGTTAGGTCCTTGAGCAAATAGCTAAATTCACTAATCTGTTAGGTCCTTGAAAAAATAGTCCTTAAAAAATCTACGCCTCTGATAGCTTCTTGAAAAACAGTCTTTACAAAGCCACTCCTCTGTTAGGTCCTTGAAAAAATAGTCCTTAAAAAATCCACGCCTCTGATAGACCCTTGAAAAATATTCTTTATAAATCCACTCATCTGTTAGGTCCTTGAGAAAATAGCTAAATCCACTAATCTGTTAGGTCCTTGAAAAAATGGTCCTTAAAAAATCCACGCCTCTGAAAGCTTCTTGAAAAACAGTCTTTACAAAGCCACTCCTCTGTTAGGTCCTTGAAAAAATAGTCCTTAAAAAATCCACGCCTCTGATAGCTTCTTGAAAAACAGTCTTTACAAAGCCACTCCTCTGTTAGGTCCTTGAAAAAATAGTCCTTAAAAATCCACGTCTCTGATAGCTTCTTGAAGAACAGTCTTTACAAAGCCACTCCCCTGTTAGGTCCTTGAAAAAATAGTCCTCAAGAAATCCACGCCTCTGATCGCTTCTTAAAAAACAGTCTTTACAAAGCCACTCCTCTGTTAGGTCCTTGCAAAAATAGTCCATAAAAAATCCACGCCTCTTATAGGTTCTTGAAAAACAGTCTTTACAAAGTCCTTGAAAAAATAGTCCTTAAAAATCCACGTCTCTGATAGCTTCTTGAAGAACAGTCTTTAAAAAGCCACTCCTCTGTTAGGTCCTTGAAAAAATAGTCCTTAAAGAATCCACGCCTATGATAGGTTTTTGAAAAACAGTCTTTATAAAGCCACTACTCTATTGGGTCCTTGAAAAAATATTCTTTAGAAAATATTCCATCTACCTCAGACTCCCTTGGCATTATTTCATTTCTTTTGTCCTCATTTCCATAACAACTTTCACAATGATGTTTTTATAAAATGTGTGTGTATGTATATATGTGTACATAATTGTACACCTCCCATTCATTTGTGTAAAGCCTTTTGTCAGGCATTCAGACATCATTTATTCCTTTTGCCCGTTAAGTTTAATTGCCAGTCACGAAGAAGAATATGTTTTCCAATTAAAATGAAGAATACAAAATTGAATTTTAAGAGTATAATGAGACAAATTCGATTTAACATAAAAGTTCTGCAAAATGCGTTTACATTTACAAGCAATTTGCTGCTTAACAACAATAAAGTTATACATCAATACCACAATTGTAGCTTCATACAATGGCATTCATAAGCGCCATCATCGGGAGGTCAAGGACTGCTATACTTTTCACATGTGATGGTAATTGTGAATAATGGTATTCCGTAGAATAGCGATGCCAATGAGATTCCCACCAGTTTCATTTCATTGTCGTTTGGTTTTTATTTCTTTGAGGGCCTTTTTGCTAGACCCTCCCCTCCTCCTTTACTTTTTTTTGTGACATGATAATTTGTACTGCAATTATATAGAGCGAAATATCTGATCGGCTACAAATTGCCTCATTCTCGATGTAATACTTTTGTAATATAATGATACTGATTGCATACCTGATTGCTTCTGCTGGACTTTATGTGCGAATTACGACGTTAATCCGTTTGATGGCTTGAAAATGTAAAGTATGGGGATAAAGGATAAATTGAGAAGCTAAAGAAAAAACTGTAATTCAATTGTCATTAAATATTGTTATTCTTCGAAAAGAAGATAAGCGGGCGTTGATTTAAAAAAGCGTGGATTTTTAAAGCATATTTTCTTAAAGGACCAATATATCGTAGAGTCATAAATAATAATTTTTAAATGGACAAAATGAGCCGAAAGCTTGGAGCTGAGGCCAGGGAGTCCCTTTCATAGACTAGCTGAAGGAACGAAGGCTCAGAGAGTCTTTACAGATGATTTTAACATCAGTGAGTCTTTATAGACGAGTTGAAGCTCAGGAGCCTTTAATTGAAGAATTGAAGGTTAGGGAGTCCGACATTAAAGAGCTGAAGCTCCAGCAGCCTCTTATAGCCACAGTGAAGATTAGAGAGTCTTTCATAGACGAGCTAATGCTCAGGAAGACTTTATAGACATAACGCTGAAGCCCAGGGAATCTTTCATAGCCCAGGTGGGAATTCTTTTATAGACTGAAGGTGGGAAGTCTTTTATAGACGGTCTGAAGGCAAGGAGTCTTTTATAGTCTTTTAAGGTATATTGTTTCAAGGATTATCGCACCAATAAGCCTGGATTTTTTAAAGAATATTTTTTCAAGGATCATAACACCAATAAGGGTGGATTTTAAAGGAAATTATTGGAAGGATCATCACAACAATAAGCGTGGATTTTCTACAGGATATGTTTGCAAGGATCATCACACCAATAAGCATGGATTTTCTAAAGAATATTTTTTCAAGGATCATCACACCAATAAGCATGGATTTTAAAGGATATTTTTGCAAGTATCATTACACCAATAAGCGTGGATTTTTAAAGAAAATTTGTTCAAGGATCATCACACCAATAAGCGTGGATTTTTTAAAGAATATTTTTTCAAGGATCATCACACCAATAAGCGTGGATTTTTAAAGAATATTTTTTCAAGGATCATCTCACCAATAAGCGTGGATTTTCTAAAGGATATTTTTGCAAGGATCATTACACCAATAAGCGTGGATTTTTTAAAGAATATTTTTTGAAGGATCATTACACCAATAAGCGTGATTTTTTAAAGGATATTTTTGCAAGGATCACTACACCAATAAGCGTGGATTTCCTAAAGGATATTATACGTGAATTACCTAAAGGATATTTTGCAAGGATCATTACACCATAAGCGTGAGTTTCCTAAAGGATATTTTTGCAAGGATCATTACACCAAAGAGCGTCAGTTTTTTTATATACTAAAGGACTGTACCTTCAGAAAGCTTGTGTTTTTTAAGCACAACTGTTCATAGGGCTATCCCTTCAATAAGCGCTGACTTCTTAAGGATAATTGTTAAAGAACTATCCCTTGACAAAACGTAAAGTTTATAAGGATGTATTTTTCAAAAGGATTATGCCCCAAAAAAGCAGGGAAGTTGTAGGGATATTATTTAAATGAACTACCCTTTCAATAAGTAAAGACATTTGCTAAAGGAATATTCCTCTAATAAGTGTATCCCTCCAAAAGATATGTTTTGTAAGACAAAAAAAAATTTAAAAAGGGTTGTCTTGGAAACGGAAAGTGTCGGGACTCCAGGACCCGAGTTGATTTTTAAGAATATTGTTTTAAGGACTAGCATAAGGATTTTAAAAGGAGAACCTGCGTAGATTAACCAACGAATTTTTTTGAAGGACCGTTTTGAATTTTGTATTGTTTTTTGTTAAGGACCATTAGAGGCTATTTTTCATGGATTTAAAATCTGATCAGATATAATTTTGTAAGGACCAACAAACCCACTAACGTGGTTAAAAAATGATTTGTCATGCTACCTATGTGGATTTCTAAAAGTATGCTTTAAGGTCTGTTAGAGTCTACTGTTATATATATTTTTTTTTTAAATCTGATGCATCGTTTGTCCTGTTGTCTATTGTCCTGCTTGTTATTAACTGCTAATAGTTCTTAATTTTCAACAAGCAATAAATATTTAATTTTTCCATTATACGTTTTTGTATTTATTTTGTTCTTTACTTTTATCCCTCAATACTATTTTGAAATGCTATTCTATTCTATAATGGACAATCATTTGCCAGCAAATGGTGGTGGCTTACTTGAAATTATTTGCTGTGGTCTTATAAAAGACAATTTGTTGTCATCTACCAGTCACATGCTCATATGCATGTGTGTTAGTGCCATACAATAAACTCAGTACATTATCACCTCCACCATTTTCACTACAATTCAATATTTATTTTTATTGTCTAACGCTGATATTTATTTATAGATGACAATTAAATGGTTCACCTCTTAATGGCAAATAAATTTAATGTTGGTATTTCCCCAACATTAAATTTATTACCATTGTTGTAGTAATGAGAAAATTTAATGTTGAAGATTCTATATAAGATTCTTATATCGTTAAAAGTTGTAATTTCAAGAAAGCCACGCCAATTCTAGTACTTGAAAAAATATTCTTTAAGAAATCCACGCTTATTGGTGTGATGATCCTTAAAAAAATATTCTTTAAGAAATCCACGCTTATTGGTGTGATGATCCTTAAAAAAATATTCTTTAAGAAATCCACGCTTATTGGTGTGATGATCCTTAAAAAAATATTCTTTAAGAAATCCACGCTTATTGGTGTGATGATCCTTAAAAAAATATTCTTTAAGAAATCCACGCTTTTTGGTGTGATGATCCTTAAAAAAATATTCTTTAAGAAATCCACGCTTATTGGTGTGATGATCCTTAAAAAATATTCTTTAAGAAATCCACGCTTATTGGTGTGATGATCCTTAAAAAAATATTCTTTAAGAAATCCACGCTTATTGGTGTGATGCTCCTTAAAAAAATATTCTTTAAGAAATCCACGCTTATTGGTGTGATGATCCTTAAAAAAATATTCTTTAAGAAATCCAAGCTTATTGTTGTGATGATCCTTGAAAAAAAAATTCTTTAAGAAATCGACGCTTATTGGTGTGATGATCTTTGCAAAAATATTCTTTAAGAAATCCACGCCTCTTGTGGTCCTTGAAAAAATATTCTTTAAGAAATCCACGCCTCTTGTGGTCCTTGAAAAAATATTCTTTAAGAAATCCACGCCTCTTGTGGTCCTTGAAAAAATATTCTTTAAGAAATCCACGCCTCTTGTGGTCCTTGAAAAAATATTCTTTAAAAAATCCACGCCTCTGTTAGGTCCTTGAAAAAATATTTTTTAAAACATCCACGCCTCTGTTAGGTCCTTGGAAAAATATTCTTTAAAAAATCCACGCCTCTGTTAGGTCCTTGGAAAAATATTCTTTAAAAAATCCACGCCTCTGTTAGGTCCTTGAAAAAATATTCTTTATAAAATCCACGCCTCTGTTAGGTCCTTTAAAAAAATTATCTTTATAAAATCCACGCCTCTGTTAGGTCCTTTAAAAAAATATTCTTTAAAAAATCCACGCCTCTTTAGGTCCTTGAAAAAATATTCTTTAATAAATCCACGCCTCTGTTAGGTCTTTGAAAAAATATTCTTTATTCTGTTATGTCCTAGAAAAAAATATTCTTTAAGAAATCCACGCCTCTGTTAGGTCCTTGCAAAAGTATTCTTTAAAAAAATCCTAAAGTCCTTGAAAAAATATTCTTTAAAATATCCACGCCTTTTGTGGTCCTTGAAAAAATATTCTTTAAAATATCCACGCCTTTTGTGGTGCTTGAAAAAATATTCTTTAAAATATCCACGCCTTTTGTGGTCCTTGAAAAAATATTCTTTAAAATATCCACGCCTTTTGTGGTCCTTGAAAAAATATTCTTTAAAATATCCACGCCTTTTGTGGTCCTTGAAAAAATATTCTTTAAAATATCCACGCCTTTTGTGGTCCTTGAAAAAATATTCTTTAAAAAATCCACGCCTTTTGTGGTCCTTGAAAAAATAGTCTTTAAAAATCCACGCCTTGTGAGAGTCCTTAAAAATAGTCTTTAAAAATCCACGCCTTTTGTGGTCCTTGAAAAAATAGTCTTTAAAAAATCCACGCCTTTTGTGGTCCTTGAAAAAATATTCTTTAAAAAATCCACGCCTTTTGTGGTCCTTGAAAAAATATTCTTTAAAAATCCACGCCTTTTGTGAATCCTTAGGAAACTATTCTTTAAAAATCCACGCCTTTTGTGGTCCTTGAAAAAATATTCTTTAAAAATACGCCTTTTGTGGTCCTTGAAAAACTAGTCTTTAAAAATCCACGCCTTTTGTGGACCTTGAAAAACTAGTCTTTAAAAATCCACGCCTTCTGTGGACCTTGAAAAAATAGTCTTTAAATATCCACGCCTTTTGTGGTCCTTGAACAAATAGTCTTTAAAAACTCCACGCCTTTTGTGGTCCTTGAAAAAATATTCTTTAAAAAATCCACGCCTTTTGTGGTCCTTGAAAAAATATTCTTTAAAAAATCCACGCCTTTTGTGGTCCTTGAAAAAATATTCTATTAAAAATCCACGTTGTTATGGTCCTTGAAAAAATATTCTTTTATTAAAGAATAGTTTTGTGGTCCTTGAAAAAATATTTTATTAAAGAATAGTTTTGTGGTCCTTGAAAAAATGGTTTTATTAAAAATCCACGCCTTTTGTGGTCCTTGAAAAAATATTTTTATTAAAGAATATTTTTGTGGTCATTGAAGAGGCGTGGTTTTATTAAAGAATAGTTTTGTGGTCCTTGAAGAGGCGTGGTTTTATTAAAGAATAGTTTTGTGGTCCTTGAAGAGGCGTGGTTTTATTAAAGAATAGTTTTGTGGTCCTTGAAGAGGCGTGGTTTTATTAAAGAATAGTTTTGTGGTCCTTGAAGAGGCGTGGTTTTATTAAAGAATAGTTTTGTGGTCCTTGAAGAAATATGGTTTTATTAAAGAATAGTTTTGTGGTCCTTGAAAACATATTTTTTAAAGAATCCACGCCTTTTGTGGTCCTTGAAGAAAATATTCTTTTATTAAAGAATCCACCTTGAAGAGGCTTTGTGTGGTTTCTTTAAAAAATAGTTCTTGTGGTCCTTGAAAAAATATTCTTTAAAGAATAGTTTTGTGGTCCTTGAAAAAATATTCTTTAAAGAATCCACGCCTTTTGTGGTCCTTGAAAAAATATTCTTTAAAAAATCCACGCCTTTTGTGGTCCTTGAA
>NW_026878069.1:0-23092 GCF_032173495.1 Musca vetustissima | reverse complement strand
ACCCAAAAAATATCCTTTATCAAAATCCACGACTTATCAGGATTCTTAAAAATATTCTTTAAAAAAGCCACGCCTTGTCAGGACCCTAAAAAATATTCTTTAAAAAAATCACGGCTTGTCAGGACCCTAAAAATTTTTCTTTAAAAATCCACGGCTTATTAGGACCCTAAAAAATTGTCTTTAAAAATCCACGGCTTATTAGGACCCTAAAAAATGTTCTTTAAAAAATCCACGCCTTGTCAGGACCCTAAAAAATATTCTTAACAAAACCCACGTCTTGTCAGGGCCCAAAAATATATTCTTAATAAAATCCTCGCCTTGTCAGGACCCTGAAAATTATTTTTAACAAAAACCACACCTTGTCAGGACCCTAAAAAATATCATTTAAAAAATCCACGGCTTGTTAGGACCCTAAAAAATATTTTTTAAAAAGTCCACGGCTTGTTAGGACCCTAAAAAATGTTCTTTAAAAAATCCACGGCTTGTTAGGACCCTAAAAATATTCTTTAAAAAATCTACGGCTTGTTAGGACCCTAAAAAATGTTCTTTAAAAAATCCACGGCTTCTTAGGACCCTAAAAAATATATTTTAAAAAGTCCACGGCTTGTTAGGACCCTAAAAATATTCTTTAAAAAATCCACGGCTTGTTAGGACGCCCTGTCAGGACCCTAAAAAAAATATCCTTAACGAAACCCACGCCTTGTCAGGACTTTACTTACTTAGCTGTCTTGTTACAGAACGGTTGTTCCATAAGTTGATCTTAAAAAAGTCTTTCCAAGCGCGTTGGTCTTGTGCGTACTCCTCCAATTTGAAGACCACGTTCCAAGATGTTGTTTTCTACTTGGTCTTTCGATCTAATTCATGGTCTTCCCCTTCTACGGAACCATCAGTAGGCTCGCTTTTATATGCCTTTTGAGCTGGGCCATTACCATTCATTCGCACAACATGGCCTAGCCATCGTAGTCGCTGCAGCTCAATATGACTATGTCGATGTCAGCGTGTAAATTGTAAAGCTCGTGGTTCATTCGATGCCAATATTCACCGTCGACCCAGATCGGCCCGTAAATGTTTCAGATAATTTTTCTTTCAAACACTCCAAGAGCTGCCTAATCTGCTTGCGCAAGTATCCATGCTTCAGCTCCATATAACAGCACGGGTAGTATCAGTGTCTTGTAAAGTGTGAGTTTGGTCTGGCGGGAGGTGGCCTTGTTTCTAAACTGCTCTTAGACCGTAATAGCATCTGTTGGCCATCACAATCCTTCTCCGAATTTCAAAACTGATGTCATTCGTTTTATTTATGGCGGTACCAAGGTATATAAAATCTGTCACTACCTCGAAGCTGTAGTTCTCAAGTTCCACAGTTGGTCCGAGTCTACTGGACGTCTTGCGTGTTGATACCATCAGCTTGGTCTTCTTGTCGTTTACTGCCAGACTCATTTTGGCAGACTCCTTTTCAATTTGTTCAAAAGTGGCAGTGATCCGCTCGCAATGTTCGACCCATTATTATATATCGATGTCATCGGCGTAGGTGAGTAACATGTGTTGTTAGGTGTACAGAGTGTCATTTCTGTTCACTTTTGCCTCTTGTAAGACAATTTCCAGCAGGATGTTAAAAAGGTCACAAGACAAACATTCACTTTGTCTGAATCCTCGTTCGTTATTGAAAGGCTCCCATATGCCCTTTCCGTCTTTATTAAAGAGCAGTTAAAGAGTCTTTATCTGCTGACCTTGTGCCACTTAAAGTTATCCTGCATAGTCGTATTAATTTTGCAGGTATGCCGAACGTAGACATGGTTTTAAAAACCTCTGAACGGATAGGGCTGTCAAATGCAGCTTTATAGTCGATGAATAAGTGGTATGTGTCGATGTGTTTTTCGTGGGTCTTTTCCAGGATTTGCCGCAGAGTGAAAATCTAGTCAATGGTGGATTTGCCTGGCCTCAAGCCGCAGTGGTATGGTCCAATAATGTCATTGACTATTGGCTTCAATCGTTCACACAGCACACTGAATATCATTTTATATGCGATGGGAAGAAGGCTAATTCCTCTATACTTGGCACATATCGTCTTGTCTCCTTTTTTGTGCACGGGACACAGGATGCTGAGGTTCCAATCATTGGCCATGCATTCTTCTAGCCAAATTGTACTAATCAACTGGTGCATGCTCCTGACCAGCAGTTTAGAATAGTTCGGCTGCTAACCCGTCGGCTCCTGCTGCTTTTTTATTCTTCTGCCGATTAATTGCTATTCTGACCTCATCTGGGTTGGTGGTATACACTCTATACCATCATCTGTTATTGGTTCTGGGGTATCTTCTTCACCGACACTATTTGACACCAGAGGCTGTTCAAAATGCTCTTTCTGTATCTGTCACCAGGTTTCCTTCTTCATCTCTACAGGAGGATGTCTTGTCTTAAAAAAAATATTCTTAAACAATCCACGCCTTAATTAGAACCCGAAAAACTTCTTTACAAATTTACGCCTTGCTAGACCATGAAAAAATATTCTTTTAAAAGTCAACGCCTTGCCATGGACCTTCTTAAAAAATCCACGCCTTGTCAAGACCCTAAAAAATATTCTTTGAACCATCCACGCCTTGCCAAGACAATAAAAAATATACTTTGCACCATCCACGCCTTGTCAAGACCATAAAAAATATTCTTTGAACCATCCACGCCTTGTCAAGACCCTAAAAAATATTCTTTGAGCCATCCACGCCTTGTCAAGACCCTAAAAAATATTCTTTGAACCATCCACGCCTTGTCAAGACCCAAAAAAATATTCCTTGAACCATCCAAGCCTTGTCAAGACCCTAAAAAATATTCGTTGAACCATCTAAGACCCTAAAAAATATTCTTTGAACCATCCACGCCTTGTCAAGACCCTAAAAAATATTCTTTGCACCATCCACGCGTTGTCAAGACCTTAAAAAAAATTCCTTGAACCATCCACGCCTTGTCAAGGCCCAAAAATATTCTTTGAACCATCCACGCCGTGTCAAGGCCCTAAAAGATATTCCTTGAACCATCCACGCCGTGTCAAGACCCTAAAAATTTTCTTTGAACCATTCACGCCTTGTCAAGACCCTAAAAAATATTCTTTGAACCATCCACGCCTTGTCAATGCCCTAAAAATATTCGTTGAACCATCCCCGCCTTGTCAAGACCCTAAAAAATATTCGTTGAACCATCCGCGCCTTGTCAATACCCTAAAAAATATTTTTAAAAAATCCACGCCTTGCCTGGACCCTAAACAATGTTCTTAAAAAATCCACGCTCTGTCAGGACCCTAAAAAATATTCTTTAAAAAATCCACGCCTCTTGTGGACTCTCACAAAATGTTCATTAAAAATTCCAGCCTTCCCTCCATAGTTCCCTTTCACCAATTAACTTATCTGCAAAAAAGAAATGAATACAACAAAAATATTGAATATTTTATTATGTGCATATAAACGCATATTAAAACAATACCACTTCCATATGTTAAAATTAAAACGCCAGCGCGTTCCTATTGCAGGGCAGCGGTGGAAGAAATCCGGAAGGGTGTGTAGGCCATGTAAAACAAGAAAATGAAAAATTAACCTCAAACCTCTGCATGCAGAAAAAATCTAAGAAACATTTTTTGCATGGCTTTAGAAAAAAAACCCCGACTACTATGGAAAAAGGAGGTGCCGTGGAGGGTTTTGCGTGTGTGTATTGAAAGAATCCATTGTTGCCGCTCGCTGATGATGATGAATATTTTATAACTTTCGGCAGTGACTGCATTCATTTCGGATACATTTTTAATGAAACTTGAAATCTTTATGCATGGCATACTTCGTCGTCGTCTTCTTCTTCCCATTCACTTTTTTTATTATTGTTATTATTATTATTGTTGTTGTATCAAAAAAACACACACACACAAAACAAAATTCTATACTTTTTTTAACAACAACAAAAAGTCGGGAACAAAAGTAATATTCAAAACGTTGATTTGGCTGTTGCACTTGTTATTCCCCCATATATACAGAAACAGACAACAGCAACAACAACAACACAAAAAACACCTGCGTCATTCAGTTGCATTGCCAGTCTTCCTCTCTCCACCTCTTCCACGATGAGGGCAATGGTTCATAGGGTGAAAGTGCACGGCAAATGCATTGTTGTTATTTTGTTGCAAGGCAAGGCAACAAGGCACAAAATAACAACAAAGACAACAACAATAAGAACACTACAATAATGTAACACCTATAGAAGCAGATACAACAACAAAATATGTCAAAGGATGTAAGGAAATATTAACAAACGAACACATACACACACACACTACCTTATACAGTCGTTGGTAAAAACATTAAATCCGATGCAAGTTAAAAAAACTCTTTAAAAAATCCACGCCTTGTCAGGACCCCAAAAAATATTCTTTAAAAAATCCACGCCTTGTCAGGACCCCAAAAAATATTCTTTAAAAAATCCACGCCTTGTCAGGACCCCAAGGAAAAAAATATTCTTTAAAAAATCCACGCCTTGTCAGGACCCCAAAAAATATTCTTTAAAAAATCCACGCCTTGTCAGGACCCCAAAAAATATTCTTTAAAAAATCCACGCCTTGTCAGGACCCCAAAAAATATTCTTTAAAAAATCCACGCCTTGTCAGGACCCCAAAAAATATTCTTTAAAAAATATTCTTTAAAAAATCCACGCCTTGTCAGGACCCCAAAAAATATTCTTTAAAAAATCCACGCCTTGTCAGGACCCCAAAAAATATTCTTTAAAAAATCCACGCCTTGTCAGGACCCCAAAAAATATTCTTTAAAAAATCCACGCCTTGTCAGGACCCCAAAAAATATTCTTTAAAAAATCCACGCCTTGTCAGGATCCCAAAAAATATTCTTTAAAAAATCCACGCCTTGTCAGGATAGAAAAATATTCTTTAAAAAATCCACGCCTTGTCAGGATCCCCAAAAATATTCTTTAAAAAATCCACGCCTTGTCAGGAGCCCAAAAAATATTCTTTAAAAAATCCACGCCTTGTCAGGATCCCAAAAAATATTATTTAAAAAATCCACGCCGTTGAACCCTAGTACCCCAAAAAAATTCTTTAAAAAATCCACGTCTTGTCAGGACCCCAACAAATATTCTTTACAAAATCCACGCCTTGTCAGAATCCCAAAAAATATTCTTTAAAAAATCCACGCCTTGTCAGAATCCCAAAAAATATTCTTTAAAAAATCCACGCCTTGTCAGGATCCTAAAAAAATATTCTTTAAAAAATCCACGCCTTGTCAGGACACCAAAAAATATTCTTTAAAAAATCCACGCCTTGTCAGGACCCAAAAAAATATTCTTTAAAAAATCCACGCCTTGTCAGGACCCCAAAAAATATTCTTTAAAAAATCCACGCCTTGTCAGGACCCCAAAAAATATTCTTTAAAAAATCCACGCCTTGTCAGGCCTAAGAAAATATTCTTTAAAAAATCCACGCCTTGTCAGGCCACGCCTTGTCAGAGAAAAATATTCTTTAAAAAATCCACGCCTTGTCAGGATCCTAAAAAATATTCTTTAAAAAATCCACGCCTATTAGAGTTCCTAAAAAATATTCTTTAAAAATCCACGCCTTGTCAGGCCTAGAAAAATATTCTTTAAAAAATCCACGCCTTGTCAGGCCTAGAGAAAATATTCTTTAAAAAATCCACGCCTTGTCAGGCCTAGAAAAAACTATTCTTTAAAAAATCCACGCCTTGTCAGGCCTAAAAAAATTCTTTAAAATATTCTTTAAAAAAATATTCTTTACGCCTTGTCAGGCCTAAGAAAATATTCTTTAAAAAATCCACGCCTTGTCAGGCCTAGAGAAAATATTCTTTAAATAATCCACGCCTTGTCAGGCCTAGAGAAAATATTCTTTAAATAATCCACGCCTTGTCAGGCCTAGAGAAAATATTCTTTAAATAATCCACGCCTTGTCAGGCCTAGAGAAAATATTCTTTAAATAATCCACGCCTTGTCAGGCCTAGAGAAAATATTCTTTAAATAATCCACGCCTTGTCAGGCCTAGAGAAAATATTCTTTAAATAATCCACGCCTTGTCAGGCCTAGAGAAAATATTCTTTAAATAATCCACGCCTTGTCAGGCCTAAAGAAAATATTCTTTAAATAATACACGCCTTGTCAGGCCTAAAGAAAATATTCTTTAAATAATCCACGCCTTGTCAGGCCTAAAGAAAATATTCTTTAAATAATCCACGCCATGTCAGGCCCAGAGAAAATATTCTTTAAATAACCCACGCCTTATGAGGCCTAGAAAAATATTCTTTAAATAATCCACGCCTTGTCCCTAAAAAATATTCTTTAAAAAATCCACGCCTTGTCAGGCCTAAAAAATATTCTTTAAAAAATCCACGCCTTGTCAGGCCTAGAGAAAATATTCTTTAAAAAATCCACGCCTTGTCAGGCCTAAGAAAATATTCTTTAAAAAATCCACGCCTTGTCAGGCCTAAGAAAATATTCTTTAAAAAATCCACGCCTTGTCAGGACCTAAAAAATATTCTTTAAAAAATCCACGCCTTGTCAGGACCTAAGAAAATATTCTTTAAAAAATCCACGCCTTGTCAGGACCCTAAGAAAATATTCTTTAAAAAATCCACGCCTTGTCAGGCCTAAGAAAATATTCTTTAAAAAATCCACGCGTTGTGTAGAGCCTCAAAAAGTATTATTTAAAAAATCCACGCCTTGGAAAGACCTCAGAAAATATTCTTTAAAAAAATCCACGCCTTGGAAAGACCCTCAGAAAATATTCTTTAAAAAATCCACGCCTTGTCAGGACCTAAGAAAATATTCTTTAAAAAATCCACGCCTTGTCAGGCCTAAAAAATATTCTTTAAAAAATCCACGCCTTGTCAGGACCTAAAAAATAATCTTTAAAAAATCCACACCTTGTCTGGTTACCTAAAAAATATTCTTTAAAAAAGCCATGCCTTGTCTGGTTGCATAAAAGATATTCTTTAAAAAATCCACGCCTTGTCCTGACAACCCTAAAAAATATTGTTTAAAAAATCCACGCCTTGTCCTGACAACCCTAAAAAATATTCTTTAAAAAATCCACGCCTTGTCAGGACCCCAAAAAATATTCTTTAAAAAATCCACGCCTTGTCAGGACCCTAAAAAATATTCTTTAAAAAATCCACGCCTTGTCAGGACCCTAAAAAATATTCTTTAAAAAATCCACGCCTTGTCAGGACCCTAAAAAATATTCTTTAAAAAATCCACGCCTTGTCAGGACCCTAAAAAATATTCTTTAAAAAATTCACGCCTTGTCAGGACCCTAAAAAATATTCTTTAAAAAATCCACGCCTTGTCAGTACCCTGAAAAACGATGCTTTAAAAAATCCAAGCCTTGTCAGTACCCTGAAAAAACTATGCTTTAAAAAATCCACGCCTTGTCAGGACCCCAAAAAAATTCTTTAAAAAATCCACGCCTTGTCAGGACCCCAAAAAATATTCTTTAAAAAATCCACGCCTTGTCAGGATCCCAAAAAATATTCTTTAAAAAATCCACGCCTTGTCAGGATCCCAAAAAATATTCTTTAAAAAATCCACGCCTTGTCAGGATCCCAAAAAATATTCTTTAAAAAATCCACGCCTTGTCAGGACCCCAAAAAATATTCTTTAAAAAATCCACGCCTTGTCAGGACCCCAAAAAATATTCTTTAAAAAATCCAAGCCTTGTCAGGACCCTAAAAAATATTCTTTAAAAAATCCAAGCCTTGTCAGGACCCTAAAAAATATTCTTTAAAAAATCCACGCCTTGTCAGGACCCCAAAAAATATTCTTTAAAAAATCCACGCCTTGTCAGGACCCCAAAAAATAATCTTTAAAAAATCCACGCCTTGTCAGGACCCCAAAAAATATTCTTTAAAAAATCCAGGCCTTGTCAGGCCCCAAAAAATATTCTTAAAAAAATCCACGTCTTGTGGGGCTACCACTTGAAAAAATATTCATTTTAAAAATTCGGCCGTCATCATAGACCTCCTCTTGCCTGTATTTATATATAAGTATTAATAAAAAATATACATATATGAAAAATATTTCATCTATAGCCGAACATCATAGGTTGTTTTCTGCTTCTTTTTCCCCTCCCACGATCTCAGGGCCTGCGAAAGATGAAAAATGTTGATGAACCGGCAAAAGATATTGTTTTGAATAGGCGGCATGCCATTGTTACAACATCCTCTCTAAGAAAATATTAAACTTTTGACATTTGACAATGGTGTTCAGCCTGATTCGCACACACACTCACTCACGCCTACTCACACCTATGTAGGTGCACATGAATAGATATTTTTAATATATATTTTTGTTTGTAATATGTCGGCCCTATCTGAGCTAAAACTCATTAAATATGATGAATAAACAGGCAGCTGGGAAAACAATGTGAAGGGGGATACAATAAATATGACACCTTGCCGATTGAAAAAAATGGTGGAAAGCTTTAATATTCTAAAAGAAATTATTTTAATGGAAAATATCGGATTTTTTATTTAAATAAAAAATTTGATATTTTTCGATTCTCTAAATATTTTTAAAATAATTTTTAATTATATTTAGTTAATATTTGGCCACAGGTCCACCATGGCGTATACGTTGTGTCATACATGATACGACATGGTGTTCCGAACAAGTCATGGCCAACATCTTTCAACTTAAGCGATTTGAGGACATATTTATTGGCTTCAAAAACCCAATTTCTTGACCAAATTTGTGTCAATTTGAAATCAAATTTTGATTTGAATATTATGTATGTAACACATATTACAAATAAATATACATAATTCAATTTCTAGTTCAGTTTCGAGGAAAAGAAAATCGCAAATGAAATCCATGAAAAATCTCACCTTGAAATCTTGCATTTATTGTTAGGGCACGTATGAAGGCTACTCATGTTCAACAAGCCATCGCCATACACAATTGAAATTTCCCTTTACCTCTCCTGCCACTACCTTCTTCTGATATTGGTCTTGGCCTGTGCCACCAACGACCCTCAGAAACTTGGCATTCTTTGGCCAAATGCATTTGTTTTCTTTGTGGCACATTCATATTCGTAGTTCTAAGGCAATTCTTAGAAGCCGACTAAAAATGTTTGGCTATGTATGTAAATACATGCATACACACTCACACATATTTATTTAAATATGTAGTAGACCGTCTGTGCATTTATATACAAATGAATGGTGTAAATCTTATATTTACATAAATTATTGATTAAACTTCAAAATTTTGATGATTGCCAGACGAAAACGGGGAGGAGGTTTTCAGAAAGAAAATTCTCAAAGTTTCGAAGTCTATACCAGGTGTGGATTTTTTATATTCTTTAGAGTTTATCATAGACGTGGATTTTTTAAAAATATTTTTTCAAGGATCAAGCCAAGGCGTGGATTTTTTAAAGAATTTTTTTTCAGGGCCTAGCCAAGGCGTGGATTTTTTAAAGAATATTATTTCGGGGTCTATGCAATGCGTGGATTTTTTAAAGAATATTATTTCGGGGTCTATGCAATGCGTGGATTTTTTAAAGAATATTATTTCGGGGTCTATGCAATGCGTGGATTTTTTAAAAATAATTTTTCAGGTCCACAAGATTATATGTATGGGGTCTATACAAGGCGTGGGGGTGGCGTTGGGGATGATAGGTACCAAGCAACGGCTCTGATTGGCTTTAACATGGCAAAGCCCAGGCTTATTTGGTCCCTCTTTCATCTCAATAATGGTGCCACCTGGGGAGCTAGTTTCATCACCCGATGAAATAGTGAGCTAATCCATAATTCATCCATAAGAACTATAAAAAAATGGGTTGAGGCATCGGGTTAGTTGCCCATTCTCGGAAAACCCAACCTACTATGAAAAAACAAAGTAAAACAAAAAACCAAGCCCCCCTAATGTTGACGACCCCCGCAAACGTATAAAGGACCACGATCGGCGAATCTGCACTTGGAATGTGCGCACGTTAAACAGAACAGGCGCAGTGTTTGCTTTGGCGGATGTACTCAAGAAGTACAAATCCGATATTATTGCCTTACGGGAAATGCGATGGAAAGGGACTGGCGTAAGTAAATCAGATGATTACGCCCTGTATTATAGCTGTCATGAAACGAGACATAAATTTGGCTGCAGATTTATGGTTAACAGGAGAATAAAAGACCTCGTCTCCAGATTCACACCAGTAGATGAGCGAATTGCTATAATCCGTATAAAAGCGAAGTTCTTCTACATCAGTCCCATTTGCGCCCGTGCTCCGAACGAAGATAAGGATGAACAGACCAAAGACATATTTTACGAGCGCCTAGAAACAGCATATGATCGTTGCCCTGGCCATGACATTAAAATTCTGCTAGGAGATTTTAATGCAAAAATCGGAAGGGAAAATATATTTGGCCCCACCGTCGGAAAACTCAGCCTACACGAAGAAATATCAGACAAAGGCATGAGGTTGATGAACTTCGGGGCAGCAAAAAACATGATTGTTAGCAGCACCAGATTCAAGCATCTCGATATACACAAGCTCACTTGGATTTCTCCCGATCGAAAAACGAGAAATCAAATTGATCATGTTGTGATAGACGGAAGGCATTACTCCAGTGTTTTATACGGCCGATCGATCCGGGCAGCGAATATCGATTCGGACCATTACCTTGTGGCAGCCAAGGTACGCATCCGTCTTAATGTA
This sequence comes from Musca vetustissima, assembly GCF_032173495.1. Taxonomy (NCBI): domain Eukaryota; kingdom Metazoa; phylum Arthropoda; class Insecta; order Diptera; family Muscidae; genus Musca; species Musca vetustissima. The sequence continues at coordinate 12,399 of NW_026878069.1, read as the reverse complement.
GCAGCAAAGGTGCGATCTAAAGTAACACGGAAATTTGACGTCGAAAAGCTGCAAACACAACAGATAGCAGAAGCCTACTCCGCTCAACGTACGCAACTGCTTGAAGAAAGCACCCCTTGTCCCGATAATAATATAGAAGCACAACGGGAGAGAATTGCCCACTCCCTACAAACTGCTGCAAAAGTAACACTTGGGTACCAAAAACCACCATCAAGAAATCCGTGGTACGATCAGGAGTGTCGTAATGCTACTGATATGAAAAACACAGCGAATAGGGCAACCATGCGGACAGTAGCAACACGTAATGTGAGCAAATCGAGATGTACAGGAGTCAGAATGAAGTTCGAAAATTGTACCAACGGGTAAAACACCAAACCGAAAGCTTTGGTGTAGGCACATCCTCCTGTAGAGATAAAGAAGGAAACCTGGTGACAGATACAGACAGCGTGCTGAGGATCTGGGATGAGCATTTTGAAAAACTTCTGGTATCAAATAGTAGCGGTGAAGAGGATACCCCAGAACCAATAATAGATGGCGGTATAGAGGTCATAAAAGCAATTAATCGACTCAAGAACAATAAAGCAGCAGGAGCCGATGGGTTACCAGCCGAACTATTCAAAACTGGTGCTCAGATGCTGGTAAGGAGCATGCACCAGCTGATTAGTACAATTTGGCTATCCAGTGTGTTGTGTGAACGATTGAAGCCAATGGTCAATGACATTATTGGACCATACCAATACGGCTCCAGACCTGGCAAATCCACCATTGACCAGATTTTCACTCTGCGCCAAATCCTAGAAAAACCCCACGAAAAACACATCGACACATAACACCTATTCGACGACTATAAAGCCGCATTCGACAACCCTATCCATTTAGAGGTGTTTAAAGCCATGTCTACGTTCGGCATTCCTGCAAAATTAATACGGCTATGCAGGATAACTTTAAGTTGAACAAGGTCAGCAGTTAAAGTGGGAAAGGACCTATCGGAGCCCTTCACGCAGAAGGGGAAAGCCACGAATACGATGGAAAGATCAAGTCGAAGAGAATCGAAAATGGTCTTTCAAATTGGAAAAACTGCGCAAAAGACCGACGCGCCTGGAAATCTTTTCTAAGCTCGGCATATGGAACGAAAGTTCTGTCACAAGCCAGCTAAGTAAGTCTAGCCAAGGCGTGGATTTTTTTAAGGAATATATTTTTTTCAAAGTCCTGCCAAGGCGTGGATTTTTAAGGTATCTTTTTTTCAAAGTCCAGCCAAGGCGTGGATTTTTAAGGTATATTTTTTTGCAAAGTCTAGTCAAGGCTTGGATTTTTTAAGGTGTATTTTTTTTAAAGTCCAGCCAAGGCTTGGATTTTTTAAAGAATATTTTTTAGGGCCCTCAAGAGGTGTGAATTTCTTAAGGAATTTTTTGTTTGATTTTTTTATCCTTCTCAGCTATTTAAAATTTTAAACCAAAACCGCTATGATTTCAAAAACGTATAGCCAACTCATATGTTAATCGTTTTGCTATTTTAAAACTTTTTTTGTATTGTTTATTTTAATTGTTGTTTTTTCCTAGTTTCAATTGCCACATTTAACCACCCCCTACCTTCTCACCATTTCGCAATTCCTGTGAATTTCCTTCCATTGTTGTTTTCTCCATTCTAATTACATATCAGTGCAAGTCGAACTAATCAAACATTTTGTTCGACGATAATTATACGACCAACTAACTAATCGGCAAATGTTGATGAAACAACAACAACAACTGAAACAAATAAAAAACAACAAACTCAAAACAAACAACAAATAAAAAATAAAAAAAACATCGTATAAAAATTATCGCAAATTTGCGAGTTAATTTAAAAAAACAATAGTTGTAAAAAAACCTTCCACACACATCGACATTCGCACACCCACGCACACAATTGATAACAGTTTGTTTAGAGTTCTGTTAGTTTTTTACAATTCAAAAAAAAAAAAAAAAAAGATTCCGTTTAAATTAGTTAAAAACTCCAAACTTGTTATTGTTGCTGTATAAACATGAGCCCTTAGCTGTTTTGCATGCAAGTCCAAATGTGGGGGTGCACATATGTGCGTGTGTGTGTGTTCCTCATTGGCATTGCATACTAAAGTGCAACGCACAAAAATCATACGAAATGAGTTCTCATTCTCATCTAGTCATGTACTCAATCCGCAGCAGAAGTGGGCTCTTGAATAACAACAACAACGACAACCACCCTCGCCCCTGCTTTAATGTAAAAGCAACTAGCCAAAGCCCTTAACATGTTGTGACTACAAAATAGTACCAAAGGCCCCGAAATATAGGAGTCTTCGAGTTGAACAAGGAAGGCATCTTATGACCCTAAAAAATATATTCTTTTAAATAGCCAAACTGCTTGAGAACCCTAAAAAAATTCTGAAAAATATAATCCTTTAAAAATCCACGCCTTGGCTAGACCCCGAAAAAATATTCTTTAAAAAATCCACGCCTTGGCTAGACCCTGAAAAAATATTCTTTAAAAAATCCACGCCTTGGCTAGACCCTGAAAAAATATTCTTAAAAAAATCCACGCCTTGGCTAGACCCTGAAAAATATTCTTTAACAAATCCACGCCTTGGCTAGACCCTGAAAAATATTCTTTAACAAATCCACGCCTTGGCTAGACCCTGAAAAAATATTCTTTAAAAAATCCACGCCTTGTCTAGACCCTGAAAAAATACTCTTTAAAAAATCCACGCCTTGCTAGACCCTGAAAAAATACACTTTAAAAATCCACGCCTTGTCCAGACCCTGAAAAATACTCTTTAAAAAATCCACGCCTTGTCTAGACCCTGAAAAAATACTCTTTAAAAAATCCACGCCTTGTCTACACCCTGAAAAAATACGCTTTAAAAATCCACGCCTTGCTAGACCCTGAAAAAATACGCTTTAAAAATCCACGCCTTGTCTAGACCCTGAAATAATATTCTTTAAAAAATCCACGCCTTGGCTAGACCCCGAAAAAATATTCCTTAAAAAATCCACGCCTTGGCTAGACCCTGAAAAAATATTCTTTAAAACATCCACGCCTAGGCTAGACCCTGAAAAATATTCTTTATCTACGCCTTTTAAAAAAATCCACGCCTTGTCCAGAACCTGAAAAAATATTCTTTAAGAAATCCACGCCTTGGCCAGAACCCGAAAAAATATTCTTTAAAAAATCCACGCCTTGGCTAGACCCTGAAAAAATATTCTTTAAAAAATCCACGCCTTGGCTAGACCCTGAAAAAATATTCTTTAAAAATCCACGCCTTGAAAAAATATTCTTTAAAAATCCACGCCTTGAAAAAATATTCTTTAAAAAATCCACGCCTTGGCTAGACCCTGAAAAAATATTCTTTAAAAATCCACGCCTTGGCTTTAAAAATCCACGCCTTGGCTAAAAAAAAATATTCTTTAAAAAATCCACGCCTTGGCTAGACCACGCCTTGACCCTAAAAATATTCTTTAAAAAATCCACGCCTTGGCTAGACCCTGAAAAAATATTGTTTAAAAATCCACGCCTTGGCTAGACCCCTAAAAAATATTCTTTAAAAAATCCACGCCTTGGCTAGACCCCGAAAAAATATTCTTTAAAAAATCCACGCCTTGGCTAGACCCCGAAAAAATATTCTTTAAAAAATCCAAGCCTTGGCTAGAGCCTTGGCTAGACCCCGAAAAAATATTCTTTAAAAAATCCACGCCTTGGCTAGACCCCGAAAAAATATTCTTTAAAAAATCCACGCCTTGGCTAGACCCCGAAAAAATATTCTTTAAAAAATCCACGCCTTGGCTAGACCCTGAAAAAATATTCTTTAAAAAATCCACGCCTTGGCTAGACCCTGAAAAAATATTCTTTTAAAAATCCACGCCTTGGCTAGACCCTGAAAAAATATTCTTTAAAAAATCCACGCCTTGGCTAGACCCCGAAAAAATATTCTTTAAAAAATCCACGCCTTGGCTAGACACCGAAAAAATATTCTTTAAAAAATCCACGCCTTGGCTAGACCCCGAAAAAATATTCTTTAAAAAATCCACGCCTTGGCTAGACCCTGAAAAAATATTCTTTAAGAAATCCACGCCTTGGCTAGACCCTGAAAAAATATTCTTTAAGAAATCCACGCCTTGGCTAGACCCTGAAAAAATATTCCTTAAGAAATCCACGCCTTGGCTAGACCCTGAAAAAATATTCCTTAAGAAATCCACGCCTTGGCTAGACCCTGAAAAAATATTCTTTAAGAAATCCACGCCTTGGCTAGACCCTGAAAAAATATTCTTTAAGAAATCCACGCCTTGGCTAGACCCTGAAAAAATATTCTTTAAGAAATCCACGCCTTGGCTAGACCCTGAAAAATATTCTTTAAGAAATCCACGCCTTGGCTAGACCCTGAAAAAGTCTTGAGGACTCTGAAGAAACTTCTTTAAATACACACGCATCTTAGGGACCCTAAAAAGTCTTGAGGGCCCTGAAAAATATTCTTTAGAAATACAGGACCCTTTTGAACTCTTGAAAAATATTCTTGGAAAATTCGCTCCGCTTAGGGACTCAGAAAAAACTTAAACCAGTGAGCGGAGCTGTATAGTCGGACGGGGCCGAACATATGATACCCTCACAACATCCACGGAAATGTAACATTATGCTGTTCTTTATTCGAAGCTTGGGCAATATTTCGCGATATTTGCAACCTCTTGACCGACTAGAGGTCAGCCTATATTACTAATATTCAGTACAGCCCTTCTAATTGCTTGTCCAGATTCCCTTCACCGTGGGTTGTGTTGTGATGTTCGGCTTTCAATTGTGGCCTACAGATCGAAAAAAAAACATAAAAATTAAGTTTTCGGTTCCAATATTAGTATCTGATAATCACCGAACATTATGGGCGTTATCCTCGAGCATACCTGCATCCTCATGGGAAATTTCAAAGCGATCCGCGCTATATTTCCGCCTCTAGTGTGGTAATGTGTTACTAAGTAATATCTGAGTACGTAAGCACCTGTAAATATTTAATTGTAACTCCCACATCCACAGGCCATCCACTCCTCTTGGATATACTATCAGCTTCTCGGGTCTATGTCCTTCAGGAGTAAATCTATACGCCATAGAATACAAATTTTGTAATTTTTCACACAAAATATTGACCGATCTTTATCAAAACAGGTATGCATATTTTTTGGCCCGATCCCCTTCTCCATGTCAAAATTCGCAAAGTTTGGGCCATAATTGTGGCCTATGGAGCGAACAGAATAAACGGCAAAAATTAGGTATTTGGTCCATTTCATCCCCTAAATATTAACCGATTTTTACCAAAAACAATAGGGGTCTACATTGGCCAGAACCCAATCGTGAAGATTGGTCCATAACTGTGTCCTGTGTCGTATTTACAAATTATAATGGAAGGACGGACTGACGGACACACATGTCTAGATCGACTCAGCTAGTCGAGATCGGTATACTTAAAGGTGGGTCTAGGACCAATATTTCGCGGCGTTACAAACTTTTGGGGCTGCACAAAGCTATAATACCCTGACAACATAGTTGTGTAGGGTATAAAAATTCATATCTCTAGCGGGCTCTGAAAAATATTCCTTAAAAAATCAATATTAGACCCTAAAAAATCTGGAGGTTGCTCATTGGTGGTATTTATTAAAGGCCCTTTGTTTAATAGTATTTATTCCTCCCCTTTGTTATTTCAAGATACAAAAAAAAAAAAAAAATTCCCCCCTCATAACCTAACTTATTCATCAACTACACACTATACATCATATATCCGTTAGATGATGGAGAAGGGCTCTCTGGTCCCTTCCTTAACTGGATAAAAGTGCGAGCAACTCAATGAAGGAATAACTGAATGAATGAAGGCTCCATGAAATCCATGCATCGACTGTAATCGAATCGATGAAGGATGGTAGTTTATGGATCGGATGAGAAATGTATTAGTTTTTAAACTTTTGTTGTTTTGTTTTTTCAACGAATTACTCAGCAACAACAACAAGAACAATAACATTAACAACTACAACAACAAATAATAACATAATACGAAAAAAATAGAAAATGGATGGAGAAGGGGGAGGGGGAGGAGATAGATGTATTTAGGCTAGAAATTGCAACTAGAATAATTTACGTAATTTGATTGCAGCAGTTAAGAGCGGAAAAACGACAACAACAACAAAGTTCACTAACTCGCTCGCTTACTAACTACGATGAACTTGTTTCGATTTTCCACGCTTGATTATTGCGTTACATTTGTTTTCACAACTTGCGATGCGATGACGCACCAAATATATGTTCGATGGTGTTTGATGTTTGAATGTGGAGTATTGGTGCTAGAGGATGGGGACTTAAAAAAAAATCTAGAATATGACAGCCTAGAGGAGCTAGAAGTGAAACAGGCAAACAACAAAAAATTATTAGCAAAAAAACAACAACAACAAACTATTTAAACTGAACTTTATTTTTAGTTGTTTTAACTCGCACACATGATTTAACTGATAGCCAACAAATGAAGTTTGTTTTTATGAAATTATTCGCATTACAAATATAAAACACAGAGGAAATGCATTAATGAAGGAACACTTCACCTCACTTATGGGCCCTGAAGAATTATTCTTAAAAAATCCACGCTTTAGTTGTTTGCTCAGACCATAGTTGCATCGGTTGGCCATCACAATCCTTCTCCGAATTTTAAAACTGATGTCATTCGTTTTGTTTATGGCGGTACCAAGGTATATAAAATCTTTGACTACCTCGAAGCTGTAGATCTGAAGTTCCACAGTTGGTCCGAGTCTACTGGACGTCTTGCACGTTGATACCATCAGCTTAGTCTTCTCGCCGTTTACTGCCAGACCCACTTTGGCAGACTCCTTCGCAATTTGTTCAAAGGTGGCTGTTACCGCTCTCAATGTTCGGCCCATTATGTCGATGTCATCGACGTAGGCGAGTAACATGTGTTGTTTGGTGTACAGAGTGTCATTTCTGTTCACTTTTGCCTCTCGTATGACCTTCTACAGCAGGATATTAAAAAGGTCACACGACAAACTGTCACCTTGTCTGAATCCTCGTTCAGTATGAAAAGTGCTCCGAGAGGTCCTTTTCGACTTTAACTGCTGATCTTGTGCCAGTTAAAGTTATCCTGCATAGCCAAATTAATTTTGCAGGAATGCCAAACGCAGACATGGCTTTAAACACCTCTGAACGAATAGAGCTGTCGAAGACGGCTTTATAGTCGACAAATAGGTGAAATGTGTCAATGTGTTTTTCGTGAGTCTTTTCCAGGATTTGGCGCAGAATGAGAATCTGGTCAATGGTGGATTTGCCAGGTCTGGAGCCGCATTGGTATGGTCCAGTAATGTCATTGACCATTGGCTTCAATCGATCACACAGCACACTACATAGCACTTTATATGCGATGGGAACGAGACTTATTCCTCTATAGGTGGCACATATCGTCTTGTCTCCTATTTTTGGGTACGGGACACAGGATGCTGAGGTTCCAATCATTGAGCATGCATTCTTTCAGCCAAATTGTACTAATCAACTGATGCATGCTCCTAACAAACATATGACCACCAGTTTTGAATAGTTCGGCTTGTAACCCATCGGTACCTGCTGCATTATTATTCTTCATTGATTGCTATTCTGACTTCATCTTGGCTAGGTGGTATACACTCTATGCCGTCATCTATTATTGGTTCTGGGGTATCCTCTTCACCGCTACTATTTGATACCAGAAGTTTTTCAAAATGCTCCTTCAAGATCCTCAGCACGCTGTCTGTATCTGCCACCAGGTTTCATTCTTCATCTCTACAGGAGGATGTGCCTGGACCAAAGCCTTCGGTTTGGTGTATTACCCGTTGGTAGAATTTTCGGAGCTCATTCTAACTCCTGTACATCTCGATTTGCTCACGTTTTTCTTGTTCTTACTCCTTTCTTCTTCTTCCTTTTTTTTTTTTTTTTGAAAATATGTGTCTCCTTTTCTCCCGATAGTTCTCCATCGCATTACGTGTTCCTACTGTCCGCAGGGTTGCCTTATACGCTGCGTTTTCATATCAGTAGCATTACGACACTCCTGATCGTACCACGGAATTCTTGATGGTGGTCTTTGATACCCAAGTGTTGTTTTTGCTGCAGTTTGTAGGGAGTGGGCAATTCTCTGCCGCTGTGCTTCTATATTATTATCGGGACAAGGGGTGCTTTCATCAAGCAGTTGGGTAAGTTGAGCGGAATAGGCTTCTGCTATCTGTGGTGATTGCAGCTTTTCGACGTCGTGTTTCCGTGTTGTGTTAAATCGGACCTTTGCTGCTACATTAAGACGGGTGCGTACCTTGGCTGCCGAATCGATATTCTCTCCCCGGATCGATCGGAGGTCTAAAACACTGGATGAATGCCTTCCGTCTATCACAACATGATCGATTTGATTTTTCGTTTTTCGATCGGGAGAAATCCAAGTGGCCTTGTGTATATCGATATGCTTGCATCTGGTGCTGCTAACTGCCATGTTTGTTGCTGCCGCGAAGTCAATCAACCTCATGCCGTTGTTTGATGGTTCTTCATGGAGGCTGAATTTTCCGACAGTGGGGCCAAAGATATTTCCCCTTCCGATTTTTGCATTAAAATCTCCTAGCAGAATTTTAATGTCATGGCCAGGGCAACGATCATATGCTGTTTCTAGGCGCTCGTAAAATATGTCTTTGGTCTGTCCATCTTTATCTTCGGTCGGAGCATGGGCGCAAATGAGACTGATGTAGAAGAACTTCGCTTTAATACGGATTACAGCAATTCGCTCATCTACTGGAGTGAATCTGGAGACGAGGTCTTTTATACTCCTGTTAACCAAAAATCCGCAGCAAAATTCACGTCTCGTTTCATGGCAGCTATAATACAGGGCGTAATCATCTGATTTACTTACGCCAGTCCCATTCAATCGCATTTCCTGTAAGGCAATAATATCGGCTTTGTACTTCTTAAGTACATTCGCCAAAGCGAACACTGCGCCTGTTCTGTACAACGTGCCCACATTCCAAGTGCAGATTCGCAGATCGTGGTCCTTAATACGTTTGCGGGGGTCGTTAACATTAGGGGGGAAGGGGGTTGGTTTTATTTTTCTTTGTTTTTCATAGTAGGTTGAATTTTTCGAGAGTGGGCAACTATCTTGACGCTTCAACATATTTTTTTATAGTTCTTATGTGTGAACTCGCGGCACATATTACCTCACTATTTCATCGCGTGATGAAAATAGCTCCCCAGGTGGCACCGCGGGTAGGTCAGTGTCCACACTTAATATGAAAGAGGGACCAAGATAAGCCTGGACTTCGCCATGTTAAAGCCAATCAGAACATTTGCTTATCTATCATCGTATCTATCATCCCCTACACCACCCCACGCCTTGGCTAGACCCTGAAAAAATATTCTTTTAAAAATTCACGCCTTGGCTAGACCCTAAAAAAATATTCTTTTAAAAATCCACGCCTTGGCTAGACCCTAAAAAAATATTCTTTTAAAAATCCACGCCTTGGCTAGACCCTAAAAAAAATATTATTTTAAAAATCCACGCCTTGGCTAGACCCTGAAAAAATATTCTTTTAAAAATCCACGCCTTGGCTAGACCCTGAAAAAATATTCTTTTAAAAATCCACGCCTTGGCTAGACCCTGAAAAAATATTCTTTTAAAAATCCACGCCTTGGCTAGACCCTGAAAAAATATTCTTTTACAAATCCACGCCTTGTCTAGACCCTGAAAAAATATTCTTTTAAAAATCCACGCCTTGTCTAAACCCTGAAAAAATATTTTTTTAAAAATCCACGCCTTGTCTAAACCCTGAAAAAATATTCTTTTAAAAATCCACGCCTTGGCTAGACCCTGAAAAAATATTCTTTTAAAAATCCACGCCTTGGCTATACCCTGAAAAAGTATTCTTTTAAAAATCCACGCCTTGGCTAGAGCCTGAAAAAACATTCTTTTAAAAATCCGCGCCTTGGCTAGAGCCTGAAAAGATATTCTTTTAAAAATCCACGCCTTGGCTATACCCTGAAAAAATATTCTTTAAAAAATCCACGCCTTGGCTATACCCTGAAAAAATATTCTTTAAAAAATCCACGCCTTGGCTATACCCTGAAAAAATATTCTTTAAAAAATCCACGCCTTGTCTAAACCCTGAAAAAATATTCTTTTTAAAAATCAACGCCCTGTCTAAACACTGAAAAAATATTCTTTTAAAAATCAACGCCCTGTCTAAACCCTGAAAAAATATTCTTTTAAAAATCCACGCCTTGTCTAAACCCTGAAAAACTATTCTTTTAAAAATCCACGCCTTGTCTAAACCCTGAAAAAATATTCTTTTAAAAATCCACGCCTTGTCTAAACCCTGAAAAAAATATTCTTTTAAAAATCCACGCCTTGTCTAAGCCGTGAAAAATATTCTTTTAAAAAGCCAAGCCTTGTCTAAACCCTGAAAAAATATTCTTTTAAAAATCCACGCCTTGGCTAGACCCTGAAAAAATATTCTTTTAAAAATCCACGCCTTGGCTAGACCCTGAAAATATTCTTAAAAAGAATAACGCCTTTTGAGGACCCTAAAAAATATTTTTTAAGAAATCCAGGTCTCTTGTGGACCCCGAAGTCGTTTAGAAATCTCTGTGATTTCTATATTTGCAAATATGTTCACATATGTATGTAATTTATATAGAAACCCCTTAGAATCCTGAACCCATTTCGAAATTATTTCAAAATTTCCTAAACTTTGTTGGTTGTGACAAAATGTTTTGTTGTTTCCTGCTGGGAATTAATAAATACCATCCCTGCCCTCATTACTGCCACAATATAGGAAATCTATTAATCCTTCAATCCATCCCCTCCCCTCGCTGCCCTGCTTAACGGCAACAGCAGCAAGTGGCAGAGCAGAGCACTTGTGTGGTCCTTTTTCACAGTATGGGTTTTTCCTTTTTTTTCGTGCTTCGTTGCCTCTACAGAAAGGACCTTTAAGGCATCCTGCAAGGCAATTGAATTTTTTTAGCACAGCCTCAACATTATTGGTGGCAAGCAGCAGCAACAACAACAAGAGAAACAATAAATTCTATTTGTGGTACGAAAAAAAAACTGCCAACTTGAGTCACCACAATCAAGGGTACTTCAGCATCACCGCAAAGTTAAGCGAAAAAATAACGAAAAATTATTAAGCAGGGCAAATCTACACACACACACACATACAGACACACAGCCATACCGCCAGTAATGCCCGGATTCAAAAGCTTGTTGACTAAATGATTGACTGAGTGAATGACTGGTTTTTTGTTGTTGTTGTTGTTGTTGTTGCTGGATAGGTCGCATGGTTGGTTAACTTGGTGGCTGGCTGACTATTTGACAACTTGATGTTGTTGCTGGGTGTGTGTGTGTGTTTGTATGTTTGTGAGCCAGGCTAGTTGATGCGTTTTGTCAGCTATGATGGCTGGCTGTCTGATAGGCGTTTTGGTTTTACGACAAAAAATTATGTTTACACTCAATTGCCGGTTTCACGCCTCAATAGATGCGTCGTGCTTAAAAAATCCGCAATTATGATGGCTGTGGCAAGGGGTAGTTGGGGGGAGGATGGTGCCAGATGAAACGTTTAAATTTGTATTTTATGTTTCCTTGAGGACCTCCGTTCGTTTGAGTGTGTTTATGTCATTACCGGAAGTTTTTAAAAAAGTTTCATAAAAAACCCCAAACGGAATCTTCTTAATCCGAGTCATCTTACAGGTGGGCGTAACTATTCGTGACGGTATCAATGGCAGACAGTTTTTTAAGAAGTAGAATAAAATAACAAGTTGAAAAATAACATCACCCACCCACTTCCTAGATCAAAGGCAAACATAATGTATAAATTTTTAGAGATATTTTTTATACCCTACACAACTATGTTGTCAGGGTATTATAGCTTTGGTAAAGATAGGTTGATATTTAGGGGATGAAATGGACCAAATACATAATTTTTGTCGTTTTTTTCTGGTCGCTCCAGAGGCCCAAACATCGCAAATTTTACATGGAGAAGGGGATTGGGCCAAAGAATAAACATGCAAGTTTTGATAAAGATCAGTCAATATTTAGCGGCTACAAATGTACCCTGGCTTTTGTGTGAAAAATCACAAAATTTATATTCTATGCCGTATATATTTACTCCTGAAGAACATAGACCCAAGAAGTTGACAGTATATCCAAGAGGAGGAGGTTGGCCTTTAATTTGATACCAATTATGTGGTTGTATGTACTCGGATATGGGAGTTACACCTAAATATTTACATGTGCTTACGTATTCATATATTACTTAGTAACCCAATACCACACTAGAGGGCGTAAATATAGCACTGATCGCTTTGAAATTTTCCATGAGCTTCCGGATATGGTCAGGGACGACGTCTATAATT
>NW_026878068.1:0-23044 GCF_032173495.1 Musca vetustissima | reverse complement strand
AAGATTGAATTTCAGGAGCAACGAGAGAGGTGGTGGACTGCACAGAACCCGAATCGACGGACTTGCTAGAAGAACTCTTATCATTAACTTGTAATTTAAGGCGACCGAGATGCCGATTTATGGTGGATAAACACCAGGAATATGCAATAAATGCAGTATTATATTTTTCCTCTACGACATCAATATTATCTGTCTGTGCAGTCTCGGATGTCGTGAGGTATGTTTTGCACTCTTCGTACGTGCAATGAACTTTATTCCACAGCTCTCGAATCTCTGAACTACGAATTTCGAGATTGTAGACAGAATATGTGGATTCTTTAATATTTTCAAATGCTGCTACACTTTTCAAAACAATTTCAGTAGCTCTAATGAAACGAGTAAGAGGAGTTATCGACATTTTGTTCCTGAAATGTGAAAACCCGCAAAACGAAATTTCTCAATTGAAGAATAAATAACAATTAATTAAATGAAAAAATCCCAAAATTTAACAAAGATTGCTATAGCTCAACCAAAAAATGCAAATTACAACAAAACCTCCAATAATATTAACAAAAATAACCAAAAAGTTTCTATAATCTCTAGTGTTAAAGTAGCACAAAGGTAGGGAAAATTAGAAGAAACTTCCCCTAGGTGACAAAACTACTTTAATGCGACCACAAATGCAATTATTTATTCCAAATGTTCAACGAAATTCCTCAAACTTTGCAAATTCTACCAATGGTAGGGTGTATTTGAGGCGGTGAATGCCAAATGTAGGGTGCAGGTGTCAAAAATTTAAAAAAACTCACAAGGAGTACTCAAAGGTTCAAAAATAATGAGTAAAGACAACCAAAACAATGAATAAATATTCCAAAAATTAATACTTTTACTCAAGTATTATTTGCTCTAATAGAGTGCAATAGCTGCCGACTGTAGGGTGCAAATGTCCAAAATTATTAAATACCCTACCAACAATCAGTAATTATTTCGCAAAGATTCAAAAAATAATTTTAATATTAATTTTTGCAAATTCACAATTTTTGTCGCTTGGTACCACTGTGCTGTAGTGTGGTGAATAACGAATATCACACAAAACGGAATAAAACACAAGCGATGCTAACAGAGAAATGCCTATGCGTAAGCGGCTACGCACCCACACAACACACGACGCGAGAAACGATCCAACAGTGAGAGTTGGAGCCGACAACAATTGTTGGTATATTTTCTGTTATACCAAGGTGACGCTAAAAAAAGCGCGTGGAATGCACGTGCGTTGTTATTGCAATATGACAGTGCAAATGATTATGTGGGAATCGATCAGTACAGCCGAACAACAATAACAACGAGGTATGTTTGGTTGGTGGTGGAGTAAGCGACAAATAAACCAAACAACAAGACTGTGGACTGTTGGGTTATGATTGTTGTTATTGCTTTCGAGCAATAGGTGAGTGAAGAGATGAAATATTGTTATTGTAAATATTAAAAATTTAACTCTGCTTGTTAGAACAAACGAGGGGGGATAACAACACGACAAATTCGTTTAGTTGATGAGAATTTAAACAATAAACCAAACGACCAAAGTGCGCTCACGACAACTGATGCTTGTGTTGTTATTGCAATTTAGACAATGTAAAAAAGAAGTGATCGAGGGAGATTACAATAAAGCTATTGCGTTCGGTTGGTGAGAGGGGAAGAGCAACAAATTAACCAAACGAACAATATATGGAGCGTTGATCTTTTTTTTATATTTTAACAACCGATCGTTGAGAACAATTTGCGTTGTTAGTGTAAATATGTATCACTGCAAATTCTCTCCGTATAAACGAGAAGGAATAATTTAGCAAACAAGTGATAATAACAACAACTCGGAAAGGTTTTATATGACCACCGCGACGTAGGATATCAGTACAAACAAACGAAATGTAAACTTCGTAACAACGAAATTGTTTAAGTGGACTGTATTTAGGGTGCTTTAGTTAAACAACACGCGTAGGGGTAATTTAAAGTCGACCAATGCAATAATTCTTTGCTAATCGAATTCAAAGACAAACAAAATATACTAACACTCGCGGTAGCTCACTGTTTAAAGAAATCTGAGTTTACGTACCTGGTGTTAGTATGGTGATTTGTTGTTGCGGTGATGAGTTGAGAGTTGTTTTAAGATAATTATTTTTCCAAAAAGCAACAACAAATAGGCGGCTAACTTCAATCCGGCTCGATGCGACCAAATGTTTAGGCGAGGAGTTTGCTCTACTCCTCGCCGTGTTTGTGAGGGGGGTGCTTAACTTCTTAACTCAAGGGAGCGGGGGGTGCGAGCGACAAGAACTCCCAAGAAATTAATGGTGAATGTGGTGTGGTAATGCGTGTGTTGGTGTAGGCAGAAAAGAGAATAAACAAATAAATAAAACACAAGTATTATTAGTAATAATCTATTGGTTTTATTGGAGGCTCTTTTCCTATTACAATAAATAAATTACCTTGTGTAATTTATGGTGGCGGCGACAGAGGCCTGTTAGTATAACGCGTAGACGTTATTTGATAGTAGAGTCCAAGTTGACTCTTCGATAGCTACAAGACAAGTGAAGACAAGAGTTCTTGTGATCGCAGAGGATCGTTTGTCTATTTCTACTAATACATATACATATTCCAATGAGTGAAAATAGCAAGGAGAGCAAAACAACTACTTCCCCCGCTGGTAGGTCATCCGCGCCCTACGGTATCCGCAGAGGGAATGTGTAGGGGAGATGCCAGTAATGCCAATCAGCATCCGTGATTGATCCAGCTCAGGAAGTGGTGTCAGAACATATCAAAAATATACAAAGCGATTTAAATAATGTGGACTGTAAACACAAATTAGTACTGTACACAGAACACTGTGGTTCAGGGTCTTTGTGAATATGTTTGTAACAGGCAAAAGAAATCGAGATAGACCCATGGTTCCTTTTGAGAATAAGCATAGAATAACTTTTGGAATCGATTCATTCATGGAAGCCCCGGAAAATCATTCGATTTGCATGAATTTTGGCATAGCGTACTGAATTAAGTCTAGAATGATTGTGCTAAGTTTCATGAAAATCAGTTCAGATTTAGATATAGTTCCCATATATATTTTTGTCCGATTTAATGTAAATGGTCTCTATATATCTTTTAATTTGCACAAAATTTGGTACAGCCTTCTAAATTAGGTCTAGAATGATGTGTGCCAAGTTTCGGGAAAATCGGTTAAGAATTAGATATAGCTCACATATATAGTTTCGACCGATTTTAGGTAATTTGTACACCATAGTCGCTATATATCATTCTATTTGTATGCATTTTGGCATAGCGTTCAGATTTAGATGTAGCTTCCATATATATGTTCGTCCGATATAAATTAATCTCTGGTCATTTTCCTTGAATTCGGTTCAGGTATAGATATAGCATACCTTCTGTATATAATTTCGACCTATTCATGGTAAATGTACAGACTGACAGGATATATCAGTCAGAAGGCATAATTCGACGAAGAAAGAATTTCTATGTATATGCAAAGAATTAACTTTGGCTCCATCTCATTTCCTCTTGCTTTTTACAAACATATGCATATGTAATAGTGTTTGGTAGGGTATACACATTTTTTATTTATACTTAAATTTACTGAACATTTTATTCACTTACTGCTATTTACTAACCATATACTCGTCCTGACCAATCCTAATTTCGTATCAATAATAAAATTCCGGTGTTTGTCTAAAACATTTTTGTCGGGCAAATATTAAAAAAAATATTGTCGAAAATAATATTTCATCTCATAATGTTGGAAAACATCGCGACCACCAATCAGAAAAAATACAAACAAAAGTAGAAATTTATGGTTCAGTTGTTTTTATTTGCCGTTCGAAAGTTAATGTAATAAACTAACAAATCCTAATATGTATTTTTATTTGTTTAAATTTTGTAATAAATTTTAGTTGCATTTGGTTTCAATAGAAAAAACATGTTATGTTATTTGCAAATATCTACATTACATTTTAATTTATAGCATTTTATTAAATACAAATCAAATGAAAAAAACTAGTGCGAAATGGCTGTTAAATTGTTAGTTTTCATGTTTGTAAAATTCAAATTTGCATAATCTTGCAAAATCTGTATAGATAGCCTTAACAATAGTTTGTAGGACATGAAAAGGCAAACGAAATAGACCCATAGTTGGTTTTGAGGATACAAAGCTGCCCAGCCATTATTGCGTCTATCCGTAACATACCAACAAACAAAAATTTTTTTTCTATTTTTATATATAAGTAGATTTGTCATACCGTTCACAACACTTCTCTGTCTGTCCCTTCGTCTGTCTGTTGAAATCCCGATACATTTCGCATTATTAAAGGTAGAGTTTGGACATACATTGCTGATGGATTGTTGGTATAGCAAACTACCAAACATCCATCATTTGATTCAGGATTGGTGAGGAACCGTAATGGACCCAAGTTCGACTTTTAGGGTGTTTTTCATTGACATTAATTTGTACTATGTATGCCTGACAATTCGTTTTGTGTATTTTGTTTGTAGTGGCAGTAATTTGAAATACCAATCCAGAACATTGTCACACCTTGATACGCTGAAAATGTGCAATCGAAATATTCGTTTTAGGCCCCACGTTTCTTTGTGCCAAATCCGTTTTAGAAAATTTAGTGTCGATTTACACATGTCAGTCCGTCCGTCCGTTGTCCGTCTGTCTGTCTGGCTGGTGCGGAAAGGATATAATCGATTTCATCCAAACATTCGAGTTCCAAAATGGGGAATATCGATCCACTTCTTCTGGTACCTCCCCAACAAAATTGTACTCAAAATTATTTTTTTATTATTTTATTATTATAAATCAAATAGCAGGCGAATGGAGTGCCTGATTTGAACCAAATTTTGCACAACCTATTATCTTTACCATGCCTAAGTAAAGTCCATGCCTAGATCTTACAAAAAGGGTCAACATAATATATTTGATCAACATAAAATCCGAAACATATTTAATTGCTCATATACCTTACATAAAACTAGTAATTACATCTGTGTATAACTCCGAAGACCTCTTCCGCAAACCATAGGGTGAGGGTATATATCTGTCGGCAACACCTACTGACACTTTTTACTCGTTTTGTTTCTCCTTTTGTAACGAAATAATAACTTCTGATCCTATAAAGTATATTTTCTTAGTACGTATAAAATTCTATGACTATTTCGTCTGTCGGTCTGTCTGTTGTAATCACTGTAGCCTTTAAACGAATTAAAATATATATCGCATGCAGGTCAAGTTCGACGATAGGCTATATCAGTCCACGTTTAGGAGTAGACTCCATATAAGGTACCCCCAATTTCTGAACGAATCTGAACAAATTCGCTGTAATTTTGAACTTTACGTTGTTATTGTTTACCAAATCTCTCTTAAAACCCCCTTAACCCCTTATAATGATACCTCCCGATTTTCGGCACTTTTCACCAGATACATTCAATATTGAGCAGCTTTTTCGTATAGCCTTTAGCAGTGTATTGAGGACTTTAGACATATGTTCAGGATTTATCAATATCCAGTTTCTGGCGTTATGAGAATTTAGAACAAATCCCCATTAACAATTGCTGGAACTTATATTTCGTTTGCACAGTGGTAACATTCCTTTAAAAAAATCGTCTGTATGGGTCCACATTTAGGTACATACCCAATATTTTAATCCCGGACATTATTTATTATTCACCAAAAGTGACTCAAATTTATAGTTGTGGTCGTCAGTAGATTCCAAGCAAACATACGAAAAAGCTGCACTTATGTTTAACGCTTTTTTCACTTGTCTATATTATTAAGATTTTTACCCAACAACAACTATGGTACAGCTTTGTGCATCCCAAAGAGTCTGCAACACAGCGAAATATAGGTCCCAGACCCACCATTAACTATACCGATCATCATATCTCGAGTAGCAGAGTTGAAATAGATATGTATGTCTGTCTGTCCGTCCGTCTGTTTATTATAATTTGGAAACACAAAACAGGCCACAGATATGGACCAATCCTCACGAAAATTTTACACATGGAAGGGAATCTGGCCCAAGAATACTAACGACTGTTTTGATGCAGATCAGTCAATGTTTAGCAGGTCAAATGGACCCAGACTTTTGTTTTTTTTTTTGAAAAATTACAAAGTTTAAATTCTCGGGCACATATATTTACTCCTGAAGGACACAGATCCGAGATGTTGATAGTATATCTATGAGGAGTGGTTAGCCATTAAATTGAAACCAAATATATTGTTGTATGTGCTGGGTTGCGGGATTATATAGTATTACTATTACCCCACTAGAAGGCGAAAATGTCACGCTGATCGCTTTGAAATTTTACATGAAGTTCCGGTTATGGTCAAGGACGACACCTATAATTTTCGTTGATGTTAAAATGATATTTAAGTGCAATGAACCGAAAGCATTATTTTTTCATATTTTCTAGTCGCTCTAGAGGCCAATATTATATACAGAACATCACATAGTATACATGGTGAAGGGAATCAGGCCAAATACATAGAACTGCTGCTAATATGATGATCGATTACTACTCTAGTGGTCAAATCACCCAAAACCTAAAGTGGTGTATATATATATATATATGTCTCGGTAAAACTAAATTTTGAAAATTTGCCCTGTTCGGAATATAGATCCGCAGAAACTTCGACTTCTGCGGTGGTTGAGTAATGTATCATATGGTCGATCACGTACGACTTCGCTCACTGCGTTTTACATAGGTTTCTGATCACAGTGGCTCTAATTACTCATATACGCTTCACCACACTGTGATACAGGGTATTATGTCTTTGTGCATATGTTTTTAACAAGCAAATGGAAACGAGATAGACCCATGTTTCGTTTTTAGAATATACATAGAATCACTTTCTGATTAAGCATGTCCGTCAGCCCGTCTGTCCATGCTAAATTGTAAACAAAGTAAAGGTAGAATTTATGATCCTAATTGGATGAAATATGGCACAGGCCATTTGATTCAAATTGAAATTGGGAAAAATTTGTTCAGATTTAGATGGTGCACCAAAGCCCCAAATTCGTGCAGATTTAGATATAGCTCCGTTTTTAAGTTAATGGTGCACCAAAGAACCAAAATAAAGGCGATTAACACACAATTTTGAACATCATACAGATGTTAGTATAGCTTAACGTGTGGAAAGTTTCGTTTAAATCGGTTTTAATTTTTATGTAGCACCATATATATTTTCGTTCAATTGTATATCAATAATGAACCAAAGAACTTAAATTTGGCCGAAAAGCACACAATTTTGAAAATCATACTGATGTTAGTATAGCCTTGCCACACGTAAGACTATACTAACATCAGTATGATTTTTGTTGAAATCGGTTCATATATTATCGTCCGATTTTTAATATATGACGCATCGTCGATATTCACAAATCGGTTCGGCTATACCCAAAGCTTCGATATATACTTTCGCCCGATTTCATGTAAATGCTGCACCAAACTCCTAGTGTTTAACAGGGATCCAAATAATTGATGGGTTTCCGATTGAGATTTGCTTTAAATCAATTTATATAACTTTGTCCCATTGCAAAAAAACGACCCTATATCTGTCCATATGAAAAATTTAGCATAGATTGCAGAATGGCATGTCTGTGATTGATAAAAGTCAGTTCATCATTATTTTATCAAATTTCATGTTAATGGTACTTCAAAAATGCGACGCTTATAAGGATGCATCTGTTGAACATACTCAAAGTGGTAAGGGGAATCATATAGTCGGCTTCGTCCAATTTTACTACTTTCCTTACAGGTTTCACTTGTTATTATCTACTAATTTCGATTGCCATTTTGTTACTTTTTTATTATTTTTTGTTTGCCATCGATAACTCTTTTTGTTTGGGTTTTGTAATATTTGTGGACATACTTTTGAAAATAAAAAAAAAAAAACTTTCAAATATGCACAATCAATTAATTATTCAATACTGCCATTTATGATAGACATCACCACAGACTTGAAACTGTTTCCATGTAATTTTGTATTTAAATAACTTTACCTTTTTATATTGACTTTTATTCGTTGTGGTACAATGAATATGGCAGAATTTATAAACACAGATTTTAGAATTTTTGAGTTAACTTTTACACAGTTAATTATTTTTTTATTCTTCAGTCTACTTCAATAAATATTTATTTTGAACAGACACACATACGTCATTTTATATTCCATTAATTTAATTGATGCCAAAACGTGAGGCTTCCTTTATTTCTTTAGAAATTTGGCACAAACTTTCTAATAAATTTTTGGCACAAATTTATTTCTTGCTTGCTTGTATATTTATTAATTTTTAATTTTTCTTTTTGTTTGTTAATCCACAAATGGAACTTTCTCTAAAATTTTCTAGTGATGTTTTTTTTTTTCGAAAATTTCCAATAGAAATAAACTCGACTCTTCTATGTTTCATTTAAATTTCATATGATTATTATTTTTTTTGGATTTTCCTCTTTGCAGACGATTTTTTTGCTGCTTATTTTCCGTTTATCCGGATTTCCACTTGATTGATGTAAACAATTTTCAAACACTTTATTCAAAGCACCACTATTCTATTCCATGGGGTATATGTATGTAGGAAACACACAAATGGTTTTCTTTATTTTCTATTTGCTATTTGTGCGTGTGTGTGTGTAGATGTTGCGACCATTTACACAAATGTACAAATGTATGTTAGCCCGTTTGTCTGTCTATATGCGTAATATAGGTCAGTTTCACTGACGACTATGTAAAGCATTGCAAAGAGCATCCATCGTTTGAACAAGAAATGACGCGGCGCGATGTCATCTACCGTTTTCCCGTTGGCAATGATGCTGTTTTAACGAAAGCAAAGAATGACTAAACCGGGGACAATTTAACAAAGGCCGACACAATTTGAAGATGTTTTGCTCATTTTTACATTTGGTAGCAGCTGAGCAAAGCAGTAGCGAACTGTTTTGGGCATTTGTTAAGTGGTGGGCATTACATTGCTGTAAACATTTTTATCTGAATGTTATGTATGATTAACAGAATCAGGTTATAGTCCTTTCTCCTTCTCTATAAATCTCTTAGCTTCATTTCAGATATGTCATAAAGAGAGTCTATTATTTTCGCCCTAATGAAAAGAGAATGTGTTACATGGATATGCAACATATATTGTTGAGGTAGTTTTGAAACACTTTCTCAATTCAATTTTCTCCGAGTAACCGAGTTAATCTCTTTATAAGAGAACTTGTTGACTTGTGCATGTTTTTTTTTTTGTGGTCCATTCCATCCATGCCTATAAATGCGCCTTTTGTGATTCTGGCCAGTCAGTAATCCTGAGACCGTAACGTCAAACAGAAGTATCAAAGGCCTTGATATTTCATAAAAAAGTTTTGCAATGAACTAGTTTAGTTCGTTGTTTCATTATAAATTTAAATACTAAAACAAATAATATGGCTTTCGTAGTCCATATGGTGCAAATATACAAATAATGGATTTTAACAGCAACACTTTTTAGAGGCACGAATCACATGTTAAGGATACCAATTTTAATAGAGGAATATACTGAATTTGGCACATTGTGAAAAATTTTATCTCATTCTGAAAGACATTGGTCATGTGGCAGAAAATTTACATGCAATCGTACGGAATTGTATATGGAAGTAATATTTAAATTAAAAAGGAAAAAACTCATCATACGTCATTCTAGTCTCCAGTCAGTGGTCCATTCAAAATGTCATAACATTCAAACAAGCGAAGTCTTTCATGCCTTCTTCAGATGCAATCCGGACAAATTTTATATGGAAACTGTACTGAAATCTGACGAGGAGTCTGTTTTGTACAATTTTCATAATATCGAATGAAATTACATATGAATACAATTAAAAAAAAAATTGCGGGCTCTGAAAAATCAGCGAGCTGCAAAATACTATACAGCCAGTCTACGAAATGTGATTATTTAAGCATAAAAAAAAAACAGTGAGTGGAGCAGTATAGTCGGACTGGGCCGGCCATATGATACCCTACACAATTACAACCGAAATTTAATTTTCCGCAGATCTATATTCCGAGCCTGGCCGATACTCGACGACCCTTTCTTACTCTGATATATTTGCCTGGATTAAACATTTACGCCATACAATTCAAATTTAGTTATTTTACACAAAAATTTTGGTTCATTTGACCCTAAATTAATAGTTGGTCAGATCATTTGCCAGTGTAAAATTCGTGATGTTCAGTTTACTATTGTGGCCTCTAGAGTGACTTGAAAAAAAAACATACATACACATTTTTGGTGCATCGTCAAAATACCATTTGATTATCACAGGAAATTATAGGCGGCGTCCTTGACCATGACCGGGACCTCATGAACAATTTCCTAGCGATCCGCACAGAATCTTAGAACCAAACTCAAAACGCGGAACAAATCAAATTGGTACCTCTTAAGAACTCAAAATATTAAATTACAGCTGATTCGGTGGAAAAATACGATAAAAAAACACCAAAATACTGGAAATTAGGAGGTACCGTTATAGGAACTACTAGAAAAAGTGGACCTATATTAATAATTTTTTGTGGAGACATTTAGTACTCAATAAGAACCCAATGTAGTAAATTTCAGCGAATTCGGTTGAAAAACGCGTTCAAGAACCCCAAAATACCGAAAATTGAAGGGTTACCGTTATATATTTATAATTTTTAGGGGAGATTTGCTACCAAATGTCTAAACCAAATTTCAGAAAATGGACCGATATATTGGGGGGTACCCTTATATGGGAGCTATGTCTAAACGTGGACCGATATATCCCATCGACCGATATCGAACTTGCCTGCAGACAAAAGACAACTTTATGTAAAATTTCAGCACCCTATCTCAATTCCTTCAGAAGATTACAACAGATGGACGGACATCGCTAGATCGTCTTAGAATTTTTATCCTGATCAAGAGTATATATACTTTATAGGGTCGGAAATGAATATTTCGATGTGTTACAAACGGAATGACAAAATTAATATACCCTCCATACTATGGTGGAGGGTATAAAAATATTTGTGTTGGGTATAATAATTAAAATTGGTGAATCCTATATCATTCAAGGTAGCGAACGTGTTTAAATTCTACCGATGTAGAGCAATCTTAACACTATAATTTCTAAAACAGTAATTTTACCCTACACAACTATGAAAGGGTGCTATAGCTTTGTGCGGCCGCAAAAGTTTGTAACGCCGCGGAATATAGGTCCTAGATCCACTGTATGTCTGTTTGTCCGTCCGTCCATCTATTTTTTTTTGTGAGCATTTGAAATTTGACACAGGTCACTTGTTTGGCCCAAGGACCCTACCAAACTCCCAATATTGGTTGGATTGCGTTTCGAAGTTTTATTGGAATCGTTTGCATATTGTATCAAATTGGCTGTAGAATGAGTGAGTTAAGTTTTGTAGAAGTCGGTTCAGATTAAGCCTATATATTTTTATGTAAGTGGCGCATAATATTTGTCCAGTGGTCACAACATGTTAGACATTGGATTTAATTGAGTCTAGAATAAAGTGTTTTATATTTTGTAGAAGTCGGGTAATATATATCCCACATATATTTTCTTCCGATTTTATTTAAATGGTGCACCAAACCCTCAAGATTTTTCCAATTGAGACGAAATTTGGCACGTCGCATTAATGCGAGTTTTGAATAATCCTTACTATTTTTTTGGTAGGTCCAGAGGCCACATTTTTTGACCCGAACATCATCAAATTTTACACAGAGAGAGAGAGACGATGCCAATTTTAATGAAAATCGGTCAATGCTTGGTGGATATAGACCCGAGATTGACATTTGAATTGATTATATTATTGTATGTTCTCGGATGTTATAGCTATACGTAAATATTTACGGAGACCTTTGAATTGATTATATTGTTGTATGTGCTCGGATGCTATAGTTATATGTAAATATTTACGGATATTAACACATTCTAAGGCATATATTTCGCACTGATCGATTTGAAATTTTACACGAATTTCCGGTTATGGCAATGGGCTACGCCTATAATTTTCGGTTATTTAGGATATGAAATAGACCAAAAATTTAATTTTTGTGTGTGTTTCAAGTCGCTCTATAATCCACAATAATAAGCCGAACAATACAACATGTTACATGAGAAAGGAAATGTGGCCAACAAATTATAATAGCTGTTTAATCGGTTTATATTCAGCAGGTCAAATCAATCAAGACCTTTCTATGTAAAATTACAAAATTTGCATCACATGGCGTAAATTTTCACCCTAGGAAAAAATATTTCTAAACAATGCCAGGATAAGAAGGAGTAGCTGTAGACCTCTAATCTGTGAAGAGAGCAAAAAATATGGCCCAGGCACGTAATATAGATCAAAAGAAAATTAGCGTTCCGTGGTAGTCGTGTAGGGTATCATATGGTCGGCCACGTCAGACTATATCATTCAACTTATTGATTATACCCTTCACCACACTGTGGTACAGTTAAATTGTACATGTCGCATTTATGATCCGAATTGGATGAAATTTGGCATAGGCCACTTATTTGGTCCAAGGACGAACCCTATTGAAATTGGGAAAAATCGGTTCAGATTTCGATAAAGCTCCAATATATATTTTCGTTCGATTTAATATAAATGGTGTACCAATGTCCCTATATATTTTTCGATTTGCACGAAATTTGGCATAGCGTAATGAATTAGGTCTAAAATGATGTGTGTTGAGTTTCCAGAAATCGGTTCAGATTTAAATATAGCTTATATATATGACCAAATGAAAAATTTAGTATCGGTTGCAGAATGACATGTTTATGGATCCAATTTCATTTTACTGGTCCTGTATAAATGCGACGTTTGTTAGGGTTCATCTGTTGAATATACCCAAAGTGGTGAAGGGTATCATATAGTCGGCCCCGTCCGACTTTACTACTTTCCTTACTGTTTTTGACTGTTTTTATTCTTTCGTTGAAGTTTTGGTTTTAGACCCCAAGTATCTTCGTTCCAAATCTATTTCAGACAATCATTCACACTGTTAACATCTCACAACAAGAAAAGAATAATTGTTTTATGTTATAAATTTTCAAGTTAGTTATCAACATCTTCTATTTCATTCCTTAAAAAAGCCTGAAACATTGTTTGTCTGCCTTCGTGCAAGAAAATTTTAAACTTTGCCATTATTCATGTTGTTTGGCCAATGAACTTTAATTCTTGTGGTTTGCCTTGAGGTTATTTTACCTGGTGGCATAATAACTTGGCGTGACATTGCTATGGTGGCGTATGGATGTCAAATGAAATAATGTAAAGTAATAAATTATACGCCCCGGTGACCACAATGAGATTAATTTCAATCTCAACTACATCTGTTTTGTTGAGCCATTGGCAATGTTTAGTGATAATCCATTAATGAATAAATAGAATAATATCGTAACACACTTTTCTGTGTGGTGTTAAACCACTTAGTTATAGATGGAGTAAAAACCGAAGGCTTTTTCGAGAAGATTATTACAATTTTGATATCATAAACAAATTAATTAAAGGCTTTTATGTTTATAACTTACATCACAAGGCGGAGTATATATTTAATTTGTGGAGTATATATATAATTTTGCAAGAAAACACTTGCCAGCAAATTTTTTTTTTGGATTTGGGAAGAAGTAAAAGTCACTGGGAGCTAAAGCAGGAGAATAAGGTGGGTGGTCAACCAAGTCGTAATTTAATTCGTTGATTTGAAAAAATATTTTTTTGTGTGCTAAGCCAAGAAGTTTTTCTCGAATTTTGAATTGATCCAAAAGGTTGCAATAGTACACTCAATTTATTGTTTTACCCTTTTTTATTTTTTCAATAAAATAACTTTGAAGTCCCAAAACCGTTGCCATAACCTTGCCTGCCGATTGAATTGTTTTTGCCTTCTATGGGGCACATTGTTTGGATTGTTCTTTTGTCTCTTGAGTATAGAGATGGATCCATGTCCCATCAGCAGTTATATAACGACGCTTAAAATATAATTCGCTTAAAACGATATAAAAAAGCTTGAGAAATGTTAATTCTTAAACTTTTTTGATCGACTGTCTTGTCATCGACTGTGTCGACTGTCTTGTCATCTTGCAGAAAGTTTTTTCATCTGTAGTTCTTCATGCAAAATTAAATGGACTCGATCATTTGAAATGCACTGAAGGAGCACTTTCACTCAACACATTCACCACATCATTATGAATTTCTTGTCCCGATAAACCTTTTTTATGTAAATATTTAATGACAGCAAGCATTTTAATTTTTCCATTGTAAAGAAATTTCGGATGCGTCTTTTTTGAACACCAATTTCTATATGAAGAAGTTGCCAAATCGAAACAAAATTTAACATGTTTTCAGAACAGAGATGGAAGTTTTCAAAAAACTTCGCTGTGTAAACAGCGCTGTTTGTGCTAGGCTAAGTAGTCTCCGAACTGCCCTCGTACTCATGATCAGAATAAACTTCTATGTCAATTTCTTCATGTTTTGAAACTTTTGGGCACATTTTTCAGCAGAATTCGATCTAATCTGATATTAGGGATTATCATTGAGAAGAAAATCCCGGAAGGAAAAAGGGTATTAATATGGCTCCATGCTTCAAGGTATACCACCAAAAAACGGTGGCCCGAAATATTTGGTATTTTGTTTTTTCCTGTGGGTAGAAAATCTTCCTACTAAAAATTATTAATATTTTTCCACTTTTTTGGGTAGCCTCCATGTAATGGTACCTACATATACTCGGCAATTTTATATGAAGGGTTCTTGGTGGCTGTCATACATTTATACAGAAAAGGTCTAGGTGTTGACCGGGAGATATGCCATAAGGACAGCGCTACATTAACAGTATTTGAAGGTTTTAACCGCATTTTCCCATTGTTGTGGCAGTTTTGTACTATTGGAGGATAAAACACATGGTTGCGGAAATTTTTCTAAATCGGTTCAAGTTTTGATATAGTCGAATTCTGAAGGTTGTAATCGAAATGACTATAATTTGGCATATCAGATTCCTAGTGAATGAAAATCTTGTATTCAGAAATGATTTGTACACCCCATAAGGGTATTATAGTAAGAGTTTGTAACGCCGGTCCTAAACCCACCTTTAGTCATACCTAGACATGTGTGTTCATGTGTCCATTATAAATTGTAAACACGCTACAGGCTACAGTTATGAATCAATCTCACGAAGTTGTGTATGAAGGAACGCTTCCTGGTCGCTCCAGGGGCAGCGGAACATCACAAAATTTTAAAAGGAGCGGATATATAGCCAAAGAATAAGTATAACAGTTTTGAATTGAATATTGTTTTATATTTAGCGGGTAAAATATACCAAGATTTTGGTGCGACAAATGAAAACCTATGTATTCTATGACATACATACTTCCTCCTAAAGGACATAGACAGAGAATTTGACAGTATATTAAAGGTATCATTTGGTCGTGCCCGTCAGACAATACAGCTCCGCTTATCATTTAAAATTACCTCCTTGGAGGAGAAAGATATAAAAAATTGAGTCTTGCTGAACTTCACACCGTTTTAAAACGGTAGAACACCATTGTTAGTGGGAAAGGCCATGACCATTTTCGTATTTATACACTTCACCACACTGTGGTACAGGGTATTATGTCTTTGTGCATATGTTTGTAACAGGCAAAAGGAAACGAGATAGACACATGGTTCCTTTTGAGAATATGCATAGAATCACTTTCTAAGTCGATTTATGCGTATCCGTCCTTCCGTCCGTCTGTCTGTCCATGTTGAATTGTAAACAAAGTATAGGTCGCATTTATAATCCGAATTGGATGAAATTTGGCATACGTCACTTATTTGGCCCAAGGACGAACCCTATTGAAATTGAGAAAAAATCGGTTCAGATTTAAATATTCCTCCTATATATAGTTTCGTCCGATTTTATGTAAATGGAGTACCAATGTCCTTATATCTCTTTCGCTTTGCACGAAATTTGGCATAGCGTACAGAATTAAGTCTACAGTGATGTGTGCTAAGTTTCGTGAAAATCGGCTCAGATTTAGATATAGCTCCCATATATATCTTCGTCCGATTTAAGGTAAATTGTGTACCAAAGGCCCTATATATCTTGCGATTTGCACGAAATTTGGCATAGCGTACTGAATTGAGTATAGAATTATGTGCAAAGTTTCGTTAAAATCGGTTCAGGTTGAGATATAGCTCCCATATATATTTTCACACGATTTTAGGTAAATGGTGCACCAAAGTCCCTGGAAATCTTTTCGTGTTCAGAAATTTTGACATAGCGTACAGAACTTCGTCTAGAATGATGTGTGAGTTTCGTGAAAATCGGTTCATATTTAGATATAGTTCCCATATATATTTTCGTCCAATTTTATGTAATTGGTGCACCAAAGTTCCTATATATCTTTCTATTTGCACGAATTTTGGTATGGGGTACTCAATTAAGTCTAGAATAATGTTGCTAAGCTTCGTGACAAGATCCATGGTTAGGCCGATTTACACAACGTACTGAAGTAATATAAATTAGTCTCTGGCTAGTTTCCCTGAAATCGGTTCAGATATAGATATATAACAAACACGCGACGTCTGTTAGGATACATATGTAGAATATACCCAAAGTGGTGAAGGGTATCATATAGTCGGCCCAGTTCACTTTACTACTTTCCTTACTGTTTTTTTTTAAGTTTAAGTAACATTGTCCCAATAAGGTGCCAGTAATTTGGCATTGAGTGTGATAAACATCTACGGATAGAATTCAACAATTAGGTTCAGAATACAGGGATCTTTTTATGAATGCTACTTCAACTCCATGTAGAAGCCTCAGTGTCTTGAAGTTCCCGATCAATTTAAGTAATTTTTAAATTTTAATGACATTTTACTGGTTTTAATCTAAATAGAAATTAATCTTCTTAAGTGAAGGATGTAAATATTGTTTTATAAAGTAGTGAGGTGGGGCACACCAAGCCTACGTTGTCATGCATATTTTATAACCATTTATTTAGACTATAATATTCATATTTGTGTGTAAATACGAACAAGTGTTTTCCTTAGCTGTAGACAATAAGAGTTTATTGACATGTCGTTTTTACCCATGACTTCTATTTGAACACACATAAAAATATGTTCTGTGCTAAAATTTACATCGCCGACGACGTTTTGACCTAGTCTTGAAAAGTATAAAAACTACTTATAATGACAGAGTGTAAAGAAATGCGACTGACACCTAGACCCCTTTCACTTTCTATGACGGTGTGCTACAGGAATTCTCTTCCAATGCATAGACAGAGCACCTCTCATGCAAAACACCGGTCTCATTTCGTGCAACATTTTCAGTATTGCGCAGGTCTCTGCTACTCCATCTTAGCTTATAGCAATTCTCTTTAGGAAACACTTTAGTGTTGTTATCGTTGCCATTAAAAGGATTTTACATTTGTTTTAATGGAAAAACCAAATACACCCATGCACACAAAAAATCAAGGCATTTAATCGCATTTCAGAAAATAATATGCATGCATTGAAAATGTCCTAACCTAATGTATTTTTTTAATCAAACAATGTGTAGATTACATAGTTTTACTGTTTTATACTTCACAGAAACAATGGTGATTTCACAAAGTCAATTTTAAAATCCCATTCAAACATTGTTGATTGCTCTTTTGTCCTCCACTCAGGCAGCCAACCATTTAGCAAGCTACACCATCATAATGAATGCATAGAACCGTAAACAGCAACTCTGGGATTGGATTTTGAAAACTGGGTCAATGCTTTTATTGTTTGTTTGTTTAATTTTTTTTCATGGATGAGTGAGACAAATTGAAATGGTGAAAGTTATAAACGGATTTCAATTACTCAATTATTTTTGCATTGAGACTTATAGAATTAAAGAATGGATTTTATGGATTATAATCATGGAAAGGTCAAAAAGTGTGAAGCGAGTCGATATACAATACATGTCATTGATTGAAAAACACGTCAAAAATTAACATATTGGTCAATATTCAAATACAAAATTACAGCAGTGGGGTACCTTGAAATGGGGGTTACCTTTAAATTTAGGACAATATGAACAATTTTTGGTACGAATATGTGAGAACCTGAATACAAAATTACAGCCAATTCAGTAAAAAAAAACGTAGAAAATTAAATACATTTATTTTTTAAAACTTAAATAAAATAAAATAACTTTAATCAATAATGGGTAGGGTCTCCCTTATTTTGAATAATTTCAAAAATTCTATCCATTATACTGCCCATAAAATTTTATTCGCAAATCTTCATCGATTGACCGCCTTTCATCGATAATCACTCTTTTGGGGTTTAATACAGTTTGGTATTGGCAGTTTTCTGCATAGGTATCATTTGGTCGTGCCCGTCAGACAATACTGCTCCGCTCACCAAATTAGCTCCTTGGAGGAGAAAGATATAAAAAATTGGGTCTTGCTGAACTTCACACCGTTTTAAAACGGTAGAACACCATTGTTAGTGGGAAAGGCCATGGCCATTTTCGTATTTATACACTTCACCACACTGTGGTACAGGGCAGGGATACGAAATGAAATTATTCATATTGTACTGGCTTTCAATAAAAAGTGTACTTTTTTAAGCCCGATTGTACTTTTTATATATTTTTTAATATAATTTTTATTGTTATTAACAATTAATAAAAACATACATAAAAATTAATTAAGATTTTAAGCAGTCGAAGCATGTATTATGTTCCTTTCTTTGGTTTTGATTACATATTGTGTTATGGAAATACCCTTTCCACATTTGTAGATGAATGTGGAATATATAATAACCCTCTAAAAATTTGTGATATATTAGGAAACATATATAAACATATTTTATATTATTTATAATTTTTGTACATATTGCAAGAACAAAAATAAGAGTAACCAGTAAGGAAAGTAGTAAAGTCGGACTGGGCCGACTATATGATACCCTTTAACACTTTGGGTATATTGTACATATGTATCCTAACAATTGCATGTTTATGTTCCCTCTTTCTCCAACCTATCCTAACTTTAATTTCATTCAAGCAGACTTAGAGCCGTCTGCGTAACATGGGGAAAATTTATGGAATGCGATTTATAGCAAAATTGGTTCACGCTGTTCGGTACGCCGCGTTGTTAAAAATATAATCTATATGTGGGAGCTATATCTAAATCGAAGGATATATAGGGACGTTGGTGCATCATTTACATAAAATCGGACGAACATATATATGGAGCTATATCGAAATCTCGACCGATTTTCCCGAAACTCACCACTCATCATTCTAGACTCAATTTTGTACGCTAAGCCAACTTTTGTGCAAATCGAAGCATATAACAGGAACTTTGGTGCACTATTTACATCGAAGACTTTGGGACACCATTTACCTTAAATCGGACGAAAATATATATGGGAGCTATATCCAAATCTGAACCGATTTTCAGGAAACTTGACACACATCTAATTCATTACGCTGTGCCAAATTTCGTACAAATCGAAAGATATATAGGGACCGTTTACATTAATCGGAAAATATATATGGGAGCTATATCTAAATCTGAACCGATTTTTCCTGATTTCAATAGGGTTCGTATTTGGCCAAACAAATGAGCTGTGCAAAATTTCATCCAATTCGGATCATAAATGCGACTTGTACTTTGTTAACCAAAATACATGGACGGACGGACAAACGGACAAATCGACTTAAAAAGTGATTCTATTCATATTCTCAAAAGGTACCATGTGCCTATCTCGATTCCTTTTGCCTGTTACAAACATATGCACAAAGACATAATACCCTTCACCACAGAGTGGTGAATGGTATAAAAAGGGTTTGAAAATTCTGAACTAATAGAATTGAGACTTAAAATTTGGGAATCAGCTTCGAAATCATTGAGTGTAAAATAATATTGAAGTGATTCCCACTGCCCCAAAATTGTTTCAATAACTTCTTGACGTGAATGCCATCAAGTTGTTGAGTATTTAAAAGCAACATGAATATCTGTACCGAAATATTCCTGAAATATTGAAAAATCATCTCTCTCATAGAACTGTTACAAAAATAATAATTAATATCTTTACTGAATTTATCAATCTGATCGGGAATACTGA
The DNA here is from genome assembly GCF_032173495.1 of Musca vetustissima. Lineage (NCBI taxonomy): Eukaryota > Metazoa > Arthropoda > Insecta > Diptera > Muscidae > Musca > Musca vetustissima. The sequence continues at coordinate 2,934 of NW_026878068.1, read as the reverse complement.
ATTGGCATAGGACACTACGTTTAAACTATGTCAAATTCATCCGTTCGTAGCGACAGCGAGGGATGGCGATCCATTTCATATTATAATACTTTTACGTGAGAATAGTTAGATACAATTTAGAAATAGTGCTAAAAATGTCATTGGGGTGCTATTGTATTTTTCACTTCCAAATAGTGCTAAAATTAGTACAATTGTACCAACTTTTGCATCCCTGGTAAAGGGTATTATGTTTTTGTGCATATGTTTGTAACAGGCAAAAGGACACGAGATAGGCACATGATTCCTTTTGAGGATATACATAGAATATAGGTTCCAAATATATAATGGGTAGGGTCTCCCTTATTTTGAATAATTTCAAAAATTCTATCCATTATACTGCCTATAAAATTTTGTTCGCAAATCTTCATCGATTGACCGCCTTTCATCGATAATCACTCTTTTGGGGTTTAATACAGTTTGGTATTGGCAGTTTTCTGCATAGACACGTCGGGTCAAGATTTCCCATATGTTATCGATCGGATTCTGGTCGGAAGTTTGAATATTGTTTGATTCTTAAGTATGGCGATTTTATGAACTGACACGTTGTCCTGCTGAAGAACGAGTCCGTCGTTGTTGTTGCTTTCCCAAAATGGCATTAATTTGTCTTTCAAAACTTGAGCGTACTTGATTGAATATAACCGACAACTAGGAAATGCCAAATCAAGCATTCCGTCACTATAAAATCCTCCCAAGACTATTTAGGGGGCCCTACCCCTAGAACGATATGTGTTCAATTTCGTGAAAATCGGCTCAGATTTAGATATAGCTCTCATATATATATTTTCGTCCGATTTTAGTTAAATTGTGCACCAGAGTCCCTACATATCCTTCAAGTTGCACGAAATTTGGCATTGCGTACTGGATTAAGTCTAGAAAGATGTGTGTTAAATTGAAAATCGGTTCAGATTTAGATATAGCTGCCATATATATTTTCGTCCGATTTTATGTACATGGTGCACCAAAGTCCCGATATATCCTTCGATTTGCACGAAATTTGGCATTGCGTTCTGAATTAAGTCTAGAACGATGTGTTTTAAATTTCATGAAATTCGGTTCAGATTTAGATATAGCTCCCATATATATTTTCGTCAGTTTTTGTGTAAATGGTGCACCGAAGTCCCTATATATCCTTCCAATTGCACGAAATTTGGATTTATAAGTAAATGTGGCCGAACTCGTGACAAGTTTCGATGAAACTGGTTTAGATTTCGATATCTTGCTTTATTATACATTATTATTTACATAATTTTGTGCCATTGTAAGAAGCAACTCTCTATCTGCCCAAAATGTAGTAGAGGTTGCAAAATGACATGTTTAATTTCATGTTAATGGTCCTTAAAAAATGCGACGTCCGTTAGGATCCCATCTGTTGAATATACTCAAAGTGGTGAAGGGTATCATATAGGCGGCCCGACCGAGTTTACTACTTTCCTTACTGGTTTATGTATACTTTGTTTTATTTAAATTAAGTCTCAACCATAAGTATCTGTTTATTTCTTAAATTGTTTTGCTTTATTTTATTATTTAAAAAACTCAATAACAATATTTATTTTCCCTGAAAATAATAAATTTTGAATTAAGAAATGTAAGAAGTATAACAAGTTAAATTTAGTATACTTTGTAAAGACTAATACAAATGTCGAAATAAGACTTTTTATTTTTGTTTTGTGAAAATTTTGCAGACATTCTATGCTCGCAACTGTGACGACATCTCAGACAATGGTTCATTGAACAAAAAATATGTTTTTCTTGGTATTCCACATCAATTGAAGGTCAACGTGACACCAAATGGTGACAAACATAAAAACAATGACATTTCTTTGATTTTCAATTGGAAAAGTGATTTCCTTTGAAATTATTATAAATTCAAATACTTATTTGCTGCGAATAAAATACAATTGTTGTCATATTTTATTAAGCCATTGAATGAAAACTGCTGTTTTGATCAATGGAAATTCAATTTAAAGATGATATAAAAAATTCTTTTCAGAAGTTTTAGTTAAAAACTTTATTTCTTTTTTGAAGAACGTTGGGAATATACTCATTTGAAAAAAAAAATATTTTGAATAAAAATTGTCACCACAACTCAAAAAATATTATCAAAATTTTCAAAGTATTGCAAACCCTGAACCCAACCCATTTTAAAACATAATCATATTACATATTATACAACATCACATCAAAACATTTTAAATTCATTCAAACATATTTTCCGCTAGATAAAAATTTGCAACAGCTGTTCATCCCAATGAATCATTTACATTTGTAATATTTTCTACATGTCCTATATTGAGCCCACATCCTGTGTTCATCTGTGTGTACGGGATGGTCAAATTGATTTATCTCGAGCGAGGGTAACATAAAATATTTTTAAAAAATGTATGATAATAAATTGGCCAAATACTGAAAAAAACATAAATTGATCACCATAACAAGAACGTATGGAACATTTCAAAATATTACTATCTGCCAATAATAAACGATTAGTTTCAAAAATTCAGAGCATATGGGATATTCAACAACATATGGAATATTGAATGTGTGTTTTTGTAAAAGTGTAAGGAGTGTGTAGGGCTTAGATAAAATATGAAAACTCAGCATTGTGAAGAATAGCATCAGGTGCAAGCAATGAAATAAATATTGGCTACATATTAAAAATCAACAAATGTGAAAGGATTAGATGTAGTATAGCAAGTAAAACCAGTAAGGAAAGTAGTAAAGTCAAACAGCATTATATGAATCCTCACCACTATGGGTATATTAAACAGGACTATTATCATGAAATCGTATGAAATAAAATATGTGATATTTATCTAAATGTGAAACGACTTAGATCTATCCATAGACATCTAATTCGTTAGTTACAATGGAACAAAAGTATGTAAGTCGACTTCA
>NW_026878067.1:0-23482 GCF_032173495.1 Musca vetustissima | reverse complement strand
TAATTCTTCAGGTAATTAATGTTTTGAAGAACAAAGGAAAAGAATGGAATTCTGAATGCCGACACCATTCAGAATTAAATGATGAAAAATTACAAGTAAGAAGAATGTTATTACATATAGAAAGGGAATGAAATTTATTATTATTTTAAAGCCAGGATAAGTTTGTTTAAATGCTAAAACTGTTTCCTATATTTGAATCTACTATTGTGGAAATGTTCGGAATATGAAATGTAGTTCGACATTATATAAAGTATAATCCTGCAAAAACTTTGAAATTTATCAAAATTGTCAGTATCGAGCTTCGGGAAAAAGTCTATACGAATATTAAATTAAAACACAAAATGTTAAATTAATGGTGTTCAAAAATCGGGGTTTTGGATGGAAACGGATTTCGCTTAAATGAGATTTGCGTTTTCTTCCTTTCATAATCGATTAACATACTTTTTATCCTCCATTATGTAGAGAGTATATTTTGTTTGTTTTTTTTTTAAGGTTAGAGGAATATTTTCAGTATATAACATTTTAATTCTCAGTGTTTTGCCATGTAATTGTCCCGCCCATGTTCAGCCTTGTGGCTAATGAGGGTATAATATCGGTCAACCTTGGGGTATATCACGTATATATGCATAGGTCGAGCCCCATCTAAGGTATTTTTATTATCCTAGGAACAATTTTCAATCAAAGTGACTTTATTTTAGGATTACGAAGGGGTTTTAATTTGTCATTCCGTGATCTTGGTGGGTAAACAACATCTTCAAAGATCATTATCAATATATATCCATGTCCGTTATGCTCCACAGCTCAACGTTTCTTATGATGTTGAACCAGAATATTCTGCATATGATCCTGAGACATATGTTGCAAATATTATGCAAATTTTGAAAAAAGTCCACCCAGACACATAAACATACATACGTGTTTTGCCATTTTATCCATGTAATTGTCCCGCCCATGTTTAGCCTTATGGCCTGGTGAGCAAGAAAACTCTCGAAACGAGTAACCGATTTCATCCAAACTTTGTACATCGTAATATTTCTTCCAAACTTAGTTCAAGATGAGGAATATCTTTCTTCTAAACATTAAATTTATAATATTATGCGAGCAGACTATGCGATTTTAACCTAACTTTGCACAATCTATTATCTTTATCAAGCCGAAGTTGGGACCCATCGGTCCTCTCCTTCTGGTACTTCCCCACATAGAGTCAAAAATTTCAATATTTATAAATCCAATATCAGACGAATGGAATGTCCGCTTTGAGCCAAACTTTACACAACCTGTTATCTTTACCAAGCCCAGATCAAGTCCGCAGATGGGACCCATTGGATCACTCCTTTTGGTACCACCCCACAAAGGGTAAACATTTTTCAATATTTATAAATCTAATATCAAGCGAATGGAATGTCCGATTTGAGCCAAATTTTGCACAACCTATTATTTTTACCAAGCCTAAATCAAGTCCAAATTTGGGACCTTTCGGTCCTCTCCTTCTGGTACCTCCCTCCACTGACTGACACTTTTTTACTTGTATACCCTTCACAACACTGTGGTATTATATCTTTGTGCATATGTTTGTAACAGGCAAAAGGAAACGAGATAGACACATGGTTCCATATGAGAATATGCATAGAATCACTTTCTAAGTCGATTTATACATGTCCATCCTTCCGTCCATCTGTCCATGTTAAATTGTAAAAAAAGTACAGGTCGCATTTATGATCCGAATTGGATGAAATTTGGTACAGGACGAACCCTATTGAAATTGGGAAAATCGGTTCATATTTAGATATAGCTCGTCCGATTTAATGTAACCAGTTCAGGTTTAGATATAGCTCCCATATATATTTTCGACCGATTTAATGTAAATGATTGACAAAAGTCCCTATATATCTTTCGATTTGAGCGAAATTTGGCATAGCGTACTGGATTGAGTCTAGAATGATGTGTGTAAAATTTCTTGAAAATCGGGTCAGATTTAGATATAACTCCGATATATTTTCGCCGATTTAATGTAAATGGTGTACCAAAGGCCCTATATATCTTTCGATATGCACGAACTGAATTGAGTCTAGAATAATGTTCGTAAATTTTTCTGAAAATCGGTTCTTATTTATATATACCTTCCATATCTATTTTCATCCGATTTTAAGTAAGTTGTGCACTCATGTTTGTAATTTTGACATGAAATTTGAACAGAGCATAAAATTGAGCATAGAATGACGTAATTACGTTTTGTAGAAGTTCAGATATAGTCCATATATATTTCCGACCGAGTTAGTGTTAATTGGGCTCCAACTATTCAACGGGTGCCCGATTGATATTTGCTTTAAATCAATTTACATAATTTTGTCCCTCTGTACCAAACGAATGGCATGTTTATAGATTGATCTAAGTCGGTTCACATTTAGGTCTGTTAAGATGCATCTGTTTAATATACCCATAGTGGTGAAGGGTATCATATAGTCGGCCCCGACCGACTTTACTACTTTCCTAATTGGTTTGTATTTCAATATTTCTTTGGAAATTGTCAATAAAGGTCAATTATTTTTGATAAAGCCCCTATGAAAGTTCCCTCCGAATTTTCCAACATGAGTCGTTTTGTATTTCGTTTTCTTTGAAGAAAAAAATCCCTGTCAGCAATTCACCTTTGCATAGTTCTATCTCTATTTTTTTAATAATATATTTCTATGAACTCTCTACATCAAAAATGCCCCAAGTCGATATTTCGATTTTTGAAATTACTGGAGTAATATGATAGGTATACTCTTGTAACTCCACCCCAAATAGTAAAATATCTGATGACATAAGATTTTACTAATTCTCCATATAATGAACCCACCCGATATTAAGTTTTCCAACAGTTTTGACAAACATCGAATATTTATAATCTTTGAAGTTAAAAATATCCAACTTTCATTTTACCACATTTATTCAATTATTAAAGTACTAGAATATGACACCAAAAATATGTTTCCTGTCTATCATCCCCCTCGCCCCATTTTTGTTTGCAAATAACGGGGTTTACAATACCCATCATCATTGTCAAAAAACAAAAGGCTGTTGCAGGCGTCGGTGGCTTGACAGCCAAAAATGCCAACAGATCATTAATCAAACGCCATGTAAAAAGCGAACGAAACAAAATACTTTAGCAGGTCTGTTAACAAATATTTTTTTGGTCTGCCATTTTTTCGGATGTGTCAAGCCTCTCCGGGGAAAAGCTAAATTCCTTATGTCGCACGTCTCACCTGGTAAAATGTCTGAGCTGTTATTAAGTGGGCTTATTAACGTATTACTTACTTGACAGCAACAACAATCAACCCTTGGGTGGCGGTAGTAACGAGTGTGGTGGATGGGTTTTGAAAGGGGATGCTTGGGAACAGTGGGGAATAAATGGAAGTGAATAAAAATGAAAAATAGGAAATGAATAAGACGAGGAGGGAAAAAAGAATAAGAATGCAGAATGAGGTGAGCATTTTAAAAAACTAACATCGGTCGGGATATATATAGGCAGGGGCGAAAAAATCAAAAGACAATTTAATTTTTATAATCTGCAACTTATACTCCCTAAATTGGACCTATATTTTAAATGTTTGGTGAAATAGCTTTCTACCCCTGAAGAGACCTAAATGCCAAATGACAGCCATGTCGTTTGGGAAAATGTGCATAGATCCTTGGAAGCACCTAAAATTAGTCAAAAAATTAGCATGGAGGCTATAACAAAATATGAACCAATACTGACTATTTCTTGCGAAGTAGTTTTTACCCACAATGAGATATTCTATCCATAGAAGGCCTATAGGGGTCTTCTATCCATATAAGACCTTCAGAGATATTCTATCCATAGATGTCTTCTTTCAACAGGTGGTCTTCTATCTGTTGTGTGAAATTGATTGGGCGCCGTTTGCAGTTGTAGATTCTATCCAGAAAAGACCTATTGAGGTCTTCTATTCATGGAAGACCTATAAAGGTCTTCTATCCATAGAAGACCTATAGAGGTCCATAGAATACCTGTAGAGGTCTTCTATCCATAGAAGACCTGTAGAGGTCTTCAATCCATAGAAGATCTGTAGAGGTCTTCAATCCATAGAAGATCTGTAGAGGTCGTCTATCCATAGAAGACCTGTAGAGGTCTTCTATCCATAGAAGACCTGTAGAGGTCTTCTATCCATAGAAGACCTGTAGAGGTCTTCTATCCATAGAAGACCTGTAGAGGTCTTCTATCCATAGAAGACCTGTAGAGGTCTTCTATCCATAGAAGACCTGTAGAGGTCTTCTATCCATAGAAGACCTGTAGAGGTCTTCTATCCATAGAAGACCTGTAGAGGTCTTCTATCCAAAGAAGACCTGTAGAGGTCTTCTATCCATAGAATACCTGTAGAGGTCTTCTATCCATAGAAGACCTGTAGAGGTCTTCTATCCATAGAAGACCTGTAGAGGTCTTCTATCCATAGAAGATCTTTAGAGGTCTTCTACCCATAGAAGATCTTTAGAGGTATTCTATCCATAGAAGACCTGTAGAGGTCTTCTATCCATAGAAGACCTGTAGCGGTCTTCTATCCATAGAAGATCTTTAGAGGTCTTCTATCCATAGAAGACCTGTAGAGGTCTTCTATCCATAGAAGACCTGTAGAGGTCTTCTATCCATAGAAGACCTGTAGAGGTCTTCTATCCGTAGAAGACCTGTAGAGGTCTTCTATCCGCTGTAGAGGTCTTCTATCCATAGAAGACCTGTAGAGGTCTTCTATCCATAGAAGACCTGTAGAGGTCTTCTATCCATAGAAGACCTGTAGAGGTCTTCTATCCATAGAAGACCTGTAGAGGTCTTCTATCCATAGAAGATCTTTAGAGGTCTTCTATCCATAGAAGACCTGTAGAGGTCTTCTATCCATAGAAGACCTCCTAGAGGTCTTCTATCCATAGAAGACCTGTAGGGTCTTCTATCCATAGAAGACCTGTAGAGGTCTTCTATCCATAGAAGACCTGTAGAGGTCTTCTATCCATAGAAGACCTGTAGGGGTCTTCTATCCATAGAAGACCTGTAGAGGTCTTCTATCCATAGAAGACCTGTAGAGGTCTTCTATCCATAGAAGACCTGTAGAGGTCTTCTATCCGTAGAAGACCTGTAGAGGTCTTCTATCCGTAGAAGACCTGTAGAGGTCTTCTATCCGTAGAAGACCTGTAGAGGTCTTCTATCCGTAGAAGACCTGTAGAGGTCTTCTATCCATAGAAGACCTGTAGAGGTATTTTATCCATAGAAGACCTGTAGAGGTCTTTTATCCATAGAAGACCTGTAAAGGTATTTTATCCATAGAATACCTGTAGAGGTCCTCCATACATAGAAATCCTTCATAGGTCTTCTGTACATAGAACACCTGTGAAGGTCTATGTCGGAGGTCTACCGTTATAAAATGTTATTTGTCGATTTGTGTCCCACACCTTTCCCCCACTGTGCTTAGAGATAGGCCTCTAGATGTCATTAAATTTTGTACGTTTGTCTTTTTTTTTTTTGTAAAATAACCGAGAGCCGGGAAAGTTTGTTTTCTAATAAAATGACAAAGTTTTACGCTTGAGCTGCAAAAGTTATGGTTACATGGGTTAAAAATCCTTACGAAGTTTTCGAATCCTCTGCAAGACAAATAATGAATTTTGGGGAGGGAAGGAGAGGACGGTCGAACGGAAAAGTGTTTATGGTCTGTTGTTAAAAAACTATTTTTCATTTTTTTATTGTGTGTTGCGATCCATTTATTTTTTGTCTATAGCATCCCGCCATTATTCGGTGGCGAAAATGTCATTAAGCTAAAGCTGTCATTGTTGTCATGATTACGAATGCTACGTGTTTGTGTTGTTGCTGTTCTTGGTTCCTAGAGTAACCACAATTATTCGTAAGGAGTGAAAATGTTAATGGAAACCATCATCATTCTCTCCTTGAATAACTTCTCTGTGTTCGGTTGGAAAAAAACGTTTAAAAGTCAGAAAGTTTTAAAGCTGACTCTTAACTTTGGATTAGTTGTGGACCTACAAAATGATTTTTTTCTGCCTAAAAAGATATTTTCTTGGAAATAAGTCTGCAGACGCTGAAAAAATGTTTTGTGTTTCAGTATTTTTAACTTAATTTCTAAATGTTTAATGAATTGTTGTTATTCGAAGTCTGTAATGAAATGAAAACGAAATGAATTGTTCATAACAAATGTTGTAGTTGCGCCATTGTTTATTAAAAACGTTTGAATTTTTTATGAGTTTCTATAAAATTTACTTAAGTTTTCCAATATTTTGTTTTGGTGTTAAAGGATATTGTTTAGGCGGCTATGTTGTGAAAATATAAACATGAACTCTTAGGTGTTGAAGTTCAAGGTCTTATAACGCAGTGCAAAATTTCTTCATTGAAGAAATTTTGCAATTTAAGAAAAGGATGATAATCGTTTGGTGCCAAGTCCGGATTGTATGGTAGATGCATTAAAAACTTCCTAACCATACTCCCGAAGTTTCTGGCGAGTCACTGTAGGTGTGTGGCCTAACGTTGTTCTGGTGGAACACGACACCTCTCCTGTTGGCCAATTGCTATCTTCAAACGGTCCAGTTGTTGGCAGTAGAGATCAGAATTTAGCGTTTGGTCATATGGAAGCAACTCATAGTAAATGATCTCTTTCCAGTCCCACCAAATGCATAGCAGAACCTTCCTGGCCGTTAGTACTGGTTTAGCCACTGTTTGAGGTTCTTCATCCCTCTTTACCACGATCGTTTTCGCACAGGTAACTTGGAGTCGATTTAAAATGTCCGTCCGTCTGTCTGGCTGGCTGGATGCGCAATATTACTCTCGAAGGGAATACCCGATTTCATTCAAACTTTGCACATCGTAATATTTCTTCTAAACTTAGTTTAAGATCGAAGATGGGGAATATCGGTTCACTCCTTGTGGTCCCTCACAAAATGGTCAAAATAAATGTGCTAAAAATAAATTTTATAGAACTATTTCATCGATTTGAACAAAAAACAAGTGAAAAAAGCTTTTAGTTCGGCAGGGACTTTGGATACCCTCCACTTGAAATGAAAATTTAGAGAACATACCAAAAAGTGGACCTATAAATGGGTTTATGGAAATCATTATGTACACCAAATACAAATTTCAGTGATTTTTAATAGGGATATTTCCTAAAATCTGAAAACCCCAAAAAGTGTACTGATGTTGGTAACGCATTATAGAGTATGAAATCCTCATACTATTGTAATTTAGATTACAAAGTTATATGAGGGTATGCCTAAAGGGGGACCAATATTGATTGCATAGTGTAGGAAATAGGGAATATTTGGGGTTACCATTATATGAGGGCTATATGTCAATTTCGAACCCAATATTTTAGTTTTGTATTTCAATTCTTTCCTTAAGGATGTATAATTATATGGCATTTAGGCCTGCCGATACATTTCATTATCATCAGGTTCGAGTTTTTTATCACGATATCCTTAGAAAGCGGAATGATTAAAAACTGACTATTTCGAGTGACGACTATCACATATACTATTGTAGCATACAAACCCAATACACGGAACTAATCAGCAAACTACTTTAAGGGGACCCCCCCCCCATTCTCGGGGTCAAAAATTTTGTGGATATAATTCGAATCTACACTAATTAATGAATGCCCCTACAAAATTTCAAGTGAAAATCTCAAGAACTCTTGAAGATATAGCCGATATATTGTGTCAGCATCAAGTGACGGCTGAAGGGCTTCTCAAACTTAAAACGCGCTTTTCTCTAAACATTTTTTTTGAATGGCGGGCACGATAAGTCAAAAACTAATAACCCAATAACTAATAATCAACTTTTTACACGTTACTCTGTGAGTGTATAGCTATCGTATGAACTAGGATAAAGCCAATCGGTGAAGATCTTACTCATTTTTTATTTGGTTTTTGGTAAAAAATCGGCGATTTTCCAAAAATATTTTTTCAAAGGTCCACCATTTTGCTAATTTTAGAGCGAAGTCAATAATCCTAGTTCATACAAGAGCCTGACATGTACTCTTTCTAACACCGTTGGAATTTTCGGATTCCGATGTTCCAGTGAGGAGTTATCATGCCCGCCATCAAAAATAAGGATGTTTCTTTAATTGCAAAAAACAACAACAAAACAATAACACATTTTTTTGTAAATTATTTTTCTTCTCTTTTAAATCTTCAATTATATATGTGTAAAGTTACATACTTTAACAAGCATTGGTATTGATTTACCAGCCCATTGAAAATCTTGAAAAATTAAAATCGAGAATGGGTGGGGTTCCCTTAATATAAACAAGGGAGTTATATGGGAATTACCCCTAAATGGGGGCGAATATTAATTATTGGTAGGGAGATTTGTTGTCATATGCAACTACAAAATACCAAATTACAGCAAATTCGGTTGAAAAAAATTTGGGAGTAACCTTATATAGGGGTCTAAACGAAAAAATGGACCTACATTTATAATTTTTATATATCGCAAAATTTTGGCGATCTATCTCAATTCGTTTAGACGCTAGAGTTATTACAACAGACGGATAGACGGACATGGCTATATCGTCATAGAATTTTACGCTGATCAAGAATATACCTTATAGATTCGGAAATGATCATTTCGATGTGTTATAAACAAAAAAACAAAACAAATATACCCTCCGTACTATGTCGGAGAGTTAAAAAACACTTTCCACCACAATTTAGTATAACATTTTATTTATAGCTCCAGTTGGGTTGGATATGAAAACATTCTCAAAGCCCAATATTCAGATCTAACACCATACTATTTTTTTATGGTCACACAATCTTATAATCCCCTCGACAAAGACCCCCGCTTTAACAGACCTTCTGGTTGTGGTTCGTCCGTTCTCTTCTCTAGGGCTCGCCTAGAAAAATGTACTTAAAACCGCAATCTAACAAGAAGGTCCACCTACCGCCGCATATATAGTCCAAAGTTGTTCTACCCTTCACCACACTGTGGTACAGGGTATTATGTCTTTGTGCGTATGTTTGTAACATGCAAAAGGAAACGAGATAGACACATGGTTCCTTTTGAGAATATGCATTGAATCACTTTCTGAGTCGATTTATACATGTTCGTCCGTCTATCAGGACGGACGTCTGTAGATGTTAACTTGTAAACAAAGTACAGGTCGCATTTATGATCCGATTTGGATGAAATTTGGCATAACCACTTATTTGGCTCAAGGACGAACCCTATTGAAATTGGGAAAAATCGGTTCAGATTGAGATATAGCTCCCATATATAGGTTCGTCCGATTTAAGGTAAATGGTGCACCGAAGTCCCTATATATCATTCGATTTGCACGAAATTTGGCATAGAGTACTGAATTAGGTCTAGAATGATGCGTGTTAAGTTTTGAGAAAATCGGTTCAGATTTAGATATAGCTTCCATATATATCTTCGTCCGATTTAAGGTAAATGGTGCGTCAAAATCCCTAAATATCTTTCGATCTGCACGAAATCTGGCACAGCGTAATTAATTAGGTCTAGAAGGATGTGTGTCAAGTTTTCTGAAAATCGGTTCAGATTTCGATATAGCTCCCATATATATTTTCGTCCGATTTTATGTAAATGGTGCACCAAAGTACCTATATATGTTTCGATTTGACCGAAATTTGGCACAGCGTACTGAATTAAGTCTAGAACGATGTGTGTAAAATTTCTTGAAAATCGGTTCAGATTTAGATATAGCTCCCATATATATTTTCATCCGATTTAAGGTAATTGGTGCACCAAAGACCCTTTATACCTTTCGATTTTCACGAAATTTGGCATAGCGAACTGTATTACGTCTATTATAATATGTGCAAAGTTACGTGAAAATCGGTTCAGATTTAGATATAGCTTCCATATATATTTTCATCCGATTTTAGGTAATTGGTGCACCAAAATCTCTGAAAATCATTCGATTTGCACGAAATTTGTCATAGCGTACTGAATTAAGGCTAGAATGAAGTGTGCTAAATTTCGTGAAAGATGGTTCAGATTTAGATATAGCTCACATATATATTTTCGTCCGATTTTCGGTAATTGGTGCACCAAAGTCCCTATATATCATTCAATTTGCACGAATTTTGATATAGGGTACTGAATTAAGTCTATAATGATGTTGCTAAGCTTCGTGAAAAAATCCATAGCTAGGTCGATTGACACAACGAACTGATGTAATATAAATTAGTCTCTGGCAAGTTTCCCTGATATCGGTTCAGATGTATTCTACATATGTTAGGCTACATATGTAGAATATACCCAAAGTGGTGAAGGGTATCATATAGTCGGCCCAGGCCGACTTTACTACTTTCCTTACTGGTTTTTTATAACTTTAATTTTTTAACAACATCTGCAGACAATTTCGTAAACCTTTAAACACTAATTAATTGCAGCTAATTTCAAAACACTTCGTCGAAAAAAAACAGTTTTCAAATACTATCAAGAAAACAATTTGTCTCCAACAACAACCACAGACAATACTAACATCGTACGTTTTCAACATTTGTTTATTCCTTAACATCAGACCTACGAAATTTTCCAAATATCTTGAATAACCAGACACGAATAATTAGACATCTCTAAAGGAGATTTGTCAAGACATCCTATTATTATCAAGTAGACCTTATTATTCGAAGGATTAATGACTTGTGAAATGTAAACTAAGTAAACCATAAGAAAATATTTACAAAATTAAAAAAAATGTGAAGCAAAAAAAACACAAAAAGACGCAACGAAACTAATTATAATTTGACTTTAAGACCTGAGAGACCAATAGAGAGACCAAAGCAGAAAGAGAGCTGACTAAAGATAATACGTGCGTGCCGCTGGTTCGTCCGTTCTCTTCTCTAGGGCTCGCCTAGAAAAATGTACTTAAAACCGCAATCTAACAAGAAGGTCCACCTACCGCCGCATATATAGTCCAAAGTTGTTCTACCCTTCACCACACTGTGGTACAGGGTATTATGTCTTTGTGCGTATGTTTGTAACATGCAAAAGGAAACGAGATAGACACATGGTTCCTTTTGAGAATATGCATTGAATCACTTTCTGAGTCGATTTATACATGTTCGTCCGTCTATCAGGACGGACGTCTGTAGATGTTAACTTGTAAACAAAGTACAGGTCGCATTTATGATCCGATTTGGATGAAATTTGGCATAACCACTTATTTGGCTCAAGGACGAACCCTATTGAAATTGGGAAAAATCGGTTCAGATTGAGATATAGCTCCCATATATAGGTTCGTCCGATTTAAGGTAAATGGTGCACCGAAGTCCCTATATATCATTCGATTTGCACGAAATTTGGCATAGAGTACTGAATTAGGTCTAGAATGATGCGTGTTAAGTTTTGAGAAAATCGGTTCAGATTTAGATATAGCTTCCATATATATCTTCGTCCGATTTAAGGTAAATGGTGCGTCAAAATCCCTAAATATCTTTCGATCTGCACGAAATCTGGCACAGCGTAATTAATTAGGTCTAGAAGGATGTGTGTCAAGTTTTCTGAAAATCGGTTCAGATTTCGATATAGCTCCCATATATATTTTCGTCCGATTTTATGTAAATGGTGCACCAAAGTACCTATATATGTTTCGATTTGACCGAAATTTGGCACAGCGTACTGAATTAAGTCTAGAACGATGTGTGTAAAATTTCTTGAAAATCGGTTCAGATTTAGATATAGCTCCCATATATATTTTCATCCGATTTAAGGTAATTGGTGCACCAAAGACCCTTTATACCTTTCGATTTTCACGAAATTTGGCATAGCGAACTGTATTACGTCTATTATAATATGTGCAAAGTTACGTGAAAATCGGTTCAGATTTAGATATAGCTTCCATATATATTTTCATCCGATTTTAGGTAATTGGTGCACCAAAATCTCTGAAAATCATTCGATTTGCACGAAATTTGTCATAGCGTACTGAATTAAGGCTAGAATGAAGTGTGCTAAATTTCGTGAAAGATGGTTCAGATTTAGATATAGCTCACATATATATTTTCGTCCGATTTTCGGTAATTGGTGCACCAAAGTCCCTATATATCATTCAATTTGCACGAATTTTGATATAGGGTACTGAATTAAGTCTATAATGATGTTGCTAAGCTTCGTGAAAAAATCCATAGCTAGGTCGATTGACACAACGAACTGATGTAATATAAATTAGTCTCTGGCAAGTTTCCCTGATATCGGTTCAGATGTATTCTACATATGTTAGGCTACATATGTAGAATATACCCAAAGTGGTGAAGGGTATCATATAGTCGGCCCAGGCCGACTTTACTACTTTCCTTACTGGTTTTTTATAACTTTAATTTTTTAACAACATCTGCAGACAATTTCGTAAACCTTTAAACACTAATTAATTGCAGCTAATTTCAAAACACTTCGTCGAAAAAAAACAGTTTTCAAATACTATCAAGAAAACAATTTGTCTCCAACAACAACCACAGACAATACTAACATCGTACGTTTTCAACATTTGTTTATTCCTTAACATCAGACCTACGAAATTTTCCAAATATCTTGAATAACCAGACACGAATAATTAGACATCTCTAAAGGAGATTTGTCAAGACATCCTATTATTATCAAGTAGACCTTATTATTCGAAGGATTAATGACTTGTGAAATGTAAACTAAGTAAACCATAAGAAAATATTTACAAAATTAAAAAAAATGTGAAGCAAAAAAAACACAAAAAGACGCAACGAAACTAATTATAATTTGACTTTAAGACCTGAGAGACCAATAGAGAGACCAAAGCAGAAAGAGAGCTGACTAAAGATAATACGTGCGTGCCGCTGGAATATTAAAACAAATGAGGCATAACTACAGCTACACATAGCTACATCCATCCTCTATTATATATTGCACCTAACATCCGGACAACGTCAGGTTGTAACAGCCACACTGATCTGAGTGGCGGAATAACTAACCATGGTCATGACACGAGCCGTAACTAGAGTATGCAAAAAAAATCCAAACACACTCAACTTTCCAACAATGGCGCTTTGCAGGGTAAAAATAATTAATCAAAAAATTTATGCGTAAAATTAGTGGTCTTTCGGGAATATGAAAGCTGAATGCCGGCAAGTGAAATGTGTATTCTTTGTCAAACAGTGAGGTGTATCCAAGCTATACGTGTACATGGCGTAGCATATAACAAAAAACATTTGTTGTTAGCTGTGAAATATTTCCGAAATTATAATTTAAATACTTCCCTTTTGGTTTAAAGAAGAGAAAATGATGTGAGGTGGTGATCTCATATTGTTTAGTGGTCTTTTGACGCTGTAACGACCAACCTGTTACAAGGCCTTACTTCGGCGATTAATGGCAAATGTTTACTGAGTGATAAAGGTGGAAGTTATATGCGATGTTTGAAGTGTTTTGAGATTTACATATTGCGTCCCTTAAGTGGCTAACTGATATATTTGCTTTGTGTATTGTTATCCAAATCATTTGACTTTTTCGTAGCCTAAGAGAATTTATTGTGTTATTACACGCTTAATAAATATTATTCTTATGTGTATAGACCAATTCTAACATACGAGCCTGTTGTCTGGTGGACATCAATGGATAAAAAAAATGTAACGTAAAAGCGTTGCAGAAAGTTCAAAGAACGTGTTGCCTAGGTATATGTAGGGCAATGCGTACAACACCAACTAGGGTCTTGGAGACAATATTATATATACATCCAATAGGCATACAAATAAGTTTTAACTTTTAAAGCGGCAGCTTTAAGACTTAAAGCAATAGACAAGTGGATAGACACCGGACACAACACACCGCACAAAAACATATTACAGGTAACAACTGAGTCAACATTCAATATCTTTGATTCAGACCGCATACCTGAAACGAGAGTAGTAACATGGTGCGAAACTATGATACCAGATAGAGAACAATGGAATAGTGGAACACTAGTTCAGATGCCGCCTGGTAAATGTTGCTACACAGATGGCTCTCGACTAGAAGGAAAAAACTGGTCTGGGACTTTTTATCGAAGAACCGGGTACCGAAATTTCTCTTTGTCTTACAGATCACAGCAGATCCTACAGGCGGAGGTTCAAGCAATAACAAAGTGTCTTACTGGTTAGATTCAAACCAAGGACAAAATACAATAAATATTATTATACCCTACACAACTTGTTGGCAGGGTATTATAGCTTTGTGCAGGACCAAAAGTTTGTAACACAGCGAAATATTGGTCCATATCTTGACTAGCTGAGTCGATCTAGACATGTGTGTCCGTCCGTCTGTCCATTATAAATTGTAAACACGATACAGGCCACAGTTATGGACCAATCTTCACGAAATTTTGCATGTAGAATGGGTTCTGGCCAATGAAGACCCCTATTGTTTTTGGAAAAAATCGGTTAATATTTAGTGGATGAAATGTACCAAAAACTTTATTTTTGTCTGATTTCCTGGTCGCTCCAGAGGCCGCAATTATGGCCCAAACATGGCGAATTTTTGCATGGAGAAGGGGATCAGGCCAAAGAATAAGCATGCCTGTTTTGATAAAGATCGGTCAATATTTAGCGGGTCAAATGGACCCTGACTTTTGTGTGAAAAATTACTAAATTTGTATTCTATGGCGTATATATTTACCCCTGAAGGACCTAGACCTAGTATGTTCAAGAGGAGTGGTTGACCTTTAAAATGATACCACTTATATGGTCGTATGTACTCAGATGTGGGAGCAACACTTAAATATTTACAGGTGCTTACGTATTCAGACATTATTTAGTAACCCTGGTATATCAATACAAATAATTGTTGAGTAACATGGTGCGAAACTATGATACCAGATAGAGAACAATGGAATAGTGGAACACTAGTTCAGATGCCGCCTGGTAAATGTTGCTACACAGATGGCTCTCGACTAGAAGGAAAAAACTGGTCTGGGACTTTTTATCGAAGAACCGGGTACCGAAATTTCTCTTTGTCTTACAGATCACAGCAGATCCTACAGGCGGAGGTTCAAGCAATAACAAAGTGTCTTACTGCTTAGATTCAAACCAAGGACAAAATACAATAAATATTATTATACCCTACACAACTTGTTGGCAGGGTATTATAGCTTTGTGCAGGCCCAAAAGTTTGTAACACAGCGAAATATTGGTCCATATCTTGACTAGCTGAGTCGATCTAGACATGTGTGTCCGTCCGTCTGTCCATTATAAATTGTAAACACGATACAGGCCACAGTTATGGACCAATCTTCACGAAATTTTGCATGTAGAATGGGTTCTGGCCAATGAAGACCCCTATTGTTTTTGGAAAAAATCGGTTAATATTTAGTGGATGAAATGTACCAAAAACTTTATTTTTGTCTGATTTCCTGGTCGCTCCAGAGGCCGCAATTATGGCCCAAACATGGCGAATTTTTGCATGGAGAAGGGGATCAGGCCAAAGAATAAGCATGCCTGTTTTGATAAAGATCGGTCAATATTTAGCGGGTCAAATGGACCCTGACTTTTGTGTGAAAAATTACTAAATTTGTATTCTATGGCGTATATATTTACCCCTGAAGGACCTAGACCTAGTATGTTCAAGAGGAGTGGTTGACCTTTAAAATGATACCACTTATATGGTCGTATGTACTCAGATGTGGGAGCAACACTTAAATATTTACAGGTGCTTACGTATTCAGACATTATTTAGTAACCCTGGTATATCAATACAAATAATTGTTGAGGTTTGTAACTTTCCACATATATATTTGAAGATTTAAAAAAGAAAAATAATTTACAATAAAAATGTGTTGTTGTCTTGTTGTTGTTGTTTGTAATTAAAGAAAAGTCCTTATTTTTGATGGCGGGCATGATAACTCCTCACTGGAATATTGGAATCCGAAAATTCCAACGGTGTTAGAAAGAGTACATGTCTGGCTCTCGTATGAACCAGGATTATTGACTTCGCTTAAAATTGACAAATTGGCGGACCTTTGAAAAAATATTTTTGGAAAATCGCCGATTTTTGACAAAAAACCAAGTTAAAAGGTAAGGAAGATCTTCACCGATTGGCTTTATCCTAGTTCATACGATAGCTATACACTCACAGAGAAACGTGTAAAAATTCGCACAACCAATATTTAGAGAAAAACGCGTTTCAAGTTTAAGAAGCCCTTCAGCTGTCACTTGATGCTGACTCAATAAATCGGTTATATCTTCAAGAGTTCTTGAGATTTCCACTTTAAATTTTGTAGGGACATTCTTGAATTAGTGTAGATTTGAATTAAATCATGAAAATTGTTAAGGCAATATCTTCCAAAACTGTACTGGAATGTATAAATACCATTAATGATTTCTCACAACAAGGCATCATATGCATCGATATAGCAAATCAACTAGCTAGGATTGCTACTGCACTACCCACAATAGATGTGAATACCGCCAAATCCTTTAGCGAAACCCTTTGCGAAAATGTGGGGACAGGAAAGATCACCAAAATCTTATGGGGTGACCCAAATGAAGACAAAACTAAGCAAATCCTAACGCTAAACAAAAAAGAAGTAAGCCGACTGACGGGTATTCTGACGGGACACCTCAGCCTGAAGGCACATCTGCTCCAGATTGGATGCGAAGGTAGCAGCATGTGCAGAGCATGTGGGTAAGACAGTGAAACGCTGGAACATTTCCTGTGCCAATCTGAGGGGATGTGAATGGAGAAGAATGAAGGAGTTCTCAAAAAAAAAACACGGAATTCCTAGATTCATAGGGGAATCAAACCCAAAATGTTTTTAATGTAAACTTTCGCTAATTCTAACTTTCTCCGCATTCCTAGAGCGCACAACAGGCCTCAGTTGGCTTATGTGTATGTCCTTCTCAAGTTGGACATGTGGTGGTATTATCCACACCTCTTTTCAACCTAACCTATGTGTATAGACAGATAACAATAGTTCTGTAAATATAAAATTGCTTAAGAGGAGTAACCATGCGGTAAATATAAAATTCAGGGACCGTAACGGTTATAACTTATATCCAATCAGGTAAAAAATAACTGTTATTATGTGACCTAAATAAAAAAAATCCACTCTAATTATTTATTTTTTAACGGAAAAAATAAACGTTGATTTTTAACTGTTAAAAATGATTTTTATTTTTTCCGTCAAAAATAAAAGTCTTTTTGGGATTTTTTTTTCCGTCAAAAATAAAAGTCTTTTTGGGACTTTTATTTTTTCCGTCAAAAATAAAAGGGACTTTTATTTTTTCCGTTTTTTTTGTGATTTTTATTTTTTCCGTCAGGAAATAAAAGTCTTTTTACGTAAATAAACATATAGAGTTTGGTACCAGTTATATAACCTTTGACCTAATAGTCAGGGGAATGATTCTTTAATTTATATACATGATTTGGTACACTAGACTATTTTTTAAAAATTTATAACAAATATTTTTTACCTTTGATCTTGATTACTTATGTGTACACTTATTGTAATAAGGACAGAGTTTTATAAATTGTAATTTTATAACTGATTACAAGTTGTATAAACTTCTTTACATAAAAAGAGTTTTATTTCCTGACGGAAAAAATAAAAATCCCAAAAAGACTTTTATTTTCTGACGGAAAAAATAAAAGTCCCAAAAAGACTTTTATTTTTGACGGAAAAAATAAAAATCCCAAAAAGACTTTTATTTTTGACGGAAAAAATAAAAATCATTTTTAACAGTTAAAAATCAACGTTTATTTTTTCCGTTAAAAAATAATCCTTAACATGGGAACTGAGAGTGTTTTCTCAAGATCACTCAATATCCTTGATGGGCTCCTCAATACGAATCTATTGGTATATGACACTATTGGTGTCCCATGTCTCTAACATGAAGATTTTTTTGTTCGCATTTTAAAAAATAACTGTTATTTTCGGTCCCTGATAAAATTATTTTAGGGATGTAAATATTAATAAATATTTTACCATAAGGTGGAGTGTGTATTCAATTTGTTTGCAACATTTCGAAAAATTGAAAATCCCATAACAAATATATATTTCGTGATAGAACTATTAGCACAGATATTGATGTATGTTTGATATTGAAAATTGTATTGAATAGTATTGAAAATTCGTCCGATTTACCATGTTTTTGGAGACTGACATATACCAGCGCAGAAAATGATCTCCATAAGTCCATGATTTGGCATAGCCCTCCACACAAATGTACCGTGCAATTTTCGGTATTTTGAGGCTTTTAACTAAATATTCCCACCGAAAAGGTTGTAATTAGGCATTTTGGAAACTGCATTAATTCTAGGCGAAAATAATCCCCAAAAGCCAATGTTTTGACATAGGTCCCATATACAGGTCTGTACCAGTTTTCGGTATTTTGAGGTTTATAGGTGAGTTTTCCCACCGTGAAAACTCTAATTTGACATTTCGGGCAATCTCATTTTAGATCCATGTTTTGATATACAGGTCCGACTAATTTTCCGTATGTTGAGGAACGAGGCAGCATTTTTTAACCAAAACGACTCCAATTTGAAATTTCCTGCGCAGAAATTGATCCCTAAAATTCCAAATTTGGCATAGTAGTCCCGACCAATTATCAGTATTATGAGTTTGTGTTTTGATCGCATTTTCCAACCGAAAAGGCTGTAACTTGGCATACCCGGCTCTTGGTAAACGAAAATAACTCTCACCAGATAATTTTCAAAATAGTTCAATGTTTGGTAACTATACCCTTCACACACTGTGGTACAGGGTATTATGTCTTTGTGCATATGTTTGTAACATGTAAATGGAAAGGAGATAGACACATGGTTTCTTTTGAGAATATGCATAGAATCCGTCTGTCCATGTTAAGTTGTAAACAAAGTACAGGTCGCATATATGATGCGAATTGGATGAAATTTGGCTCTGGTAATTTATTTGCCCCTATTGAAATTAGGGAAAAATCGGTTCAGATTTAGATATAGCTCCCATATATATTTTCGTCCGATTTAAGGTAAATGTTGCCCCGAAGTCCCTATATATGTTTCGATTTGCCCGAAATTTGGCATAGCGTACTGAAATAAGTCTAGAATGATATCTGCTAAGTTTCGTGAACATCGGTTCAGATTTAGATATAGCTCCCATATATATTTTCATCCGAATTAAGGTAAGTGGTGCACCAAAGTCCCTATATATCTTTCGATTTGCCCGAAATTTGGAATATCGTACTGAATTAAGTCTAGAATGACATCTGCGAAATTGTGTGAAAATCGGTTCAGATTTAGATATAGCTCCCATATATATTTTCGTCCGAATCAAGGTAAATGGTGCACCAAAGTCCCTATATATCTTTCGATTTGCCCGAAATTTGAAATAGCGTACTGAATTAAGTCTAGAATGTGAGTTTTCGGAAACCTAAAATTCATACGGTTTTTAAGAGCACATGACTTGTTCTGGTATGGACTAGGATTATTTGCATCGCACATAATTTAACAAAATAGCGGAACTTTGAAATTGTTCAGGGGAAAAAAGGGAAACGATCCAATTTCATGACGATGAAACCACGATGAAACCGATTATTAGTGCTTGACTTACACCGCTTCGAGATAAAAAAAACTTGTGAACCTGCAAACCTTCCAGCATAAATCTGTTATACCCTCAAAAGGTTTTGAAATTTCTAGTTAAACATTTCAAGAAGCATTCTTATGTATTTATTTGTTCGATTTAAATAAAAGTACAAACTTGGAAACCGAGCCTGAGGAAGGTACCCTTAATTCCTTTTTATGCGTTTCAGTCACTCTGAACAGCTTAAAACAGCTCTTTACTTCTAATTTCCGATATTAGCTAAAATATTCTTCTTTATATGAAAACTGATTAAAGTTGCCACCCCACTCCCCCCCCCCCCCCCCCCCCCCCCCCCATCCACAACTCGTTAATTACTTCCAACACCGATTTAATGGCGGACGAATAAGCAGGTAATACTACAGGGAAATAAAACAAAATAAACAACAATAACTGTGGACTGCAAACAAAAAAACATTTTTCCTTTAATTTTTTTCACATCCTTGGGGAATGGAATTTATTTTCTAATGTTGTCGTAGCAATGGAGATGGTGGTGGTGTGAAGTAAAAAAAAACAAAATCCAGAAAAACATTTTAAATATATGGGACGACTGTTGCCCTGCTCAGGTAATAAATAGTTAAACGTGTCTTTTAATTAAGATTCGTAGCTTTGTTGTGTTTTGCGCTGCTTACCTTGGTGGCAGTATTAGCTTGCGATTTTTTTCTCTTGTTTTTCTGTCCGAATTAATTTTCTATTCTCTTTGTCAGAAGAGTAAAGTAAAGCATTAAGGGATTTTTTCTTATGCATTTTCTTTCGATTCCTTGATGGCATAAAAATTACTTTGTTATCCTATATGCAATATTAATTCGCATATTTGTACATCCATATGTGTGAGTGTGTGCAAATTAATGTTAATTTACATTTCAAAAGAGAAGATTACATCAGATTTTTTTCTTACAAATAGATTATCATAAAAAGCTTTCTTGCTATGAAAATTACGACATTTTCACATAGAATTGAAGAAGATTGTGGGATCTTAAAGAAATAACACTACAGAGGGATATCCTATACAGAATTGAACACAAATTAGTGGTGTTATTTTTAAGTACCCGCTATTTTGGCCACCATTGAAGAAGTTATATGTTCTCCCCGATAGTCTATTAAAGCTTCGATTTTTTTAGGAATATTTTTAGGAGGGTTTATTAGAGCGTGGATTTTTTAAATAATAGTTTTAGAAATGTTTATTAGAACGTGGATTTTTAATCTATATTTTTCGGCAGGTCTATCAGAGCGTGGATTTTTTAAAGAACATTTTGAGAAGGTCTAATAGAGCGTGGAATATAGAATATTTATAGGAGGGTCTATTAAGTCGTAGATTTTTTAAAGAATATTTTAGGGACTATATTTTGGAGAGACTGTTATAACGTGGATTTTTTATAGAATATTTTTAGGAGGGACTATTATGACGTGGATTGTGTAAAACATATTTTTAGGAAGTTCTATGAGAGCGTAGATTTTTTAAAGAATATTTTAAAAATGTCTATTAGAGGGTGCATTTTCTAAAAAATAGTTTTAGGAGGGTGAATTTCAAAAAAGAGCCTATTAAAGCGTCTATTAGAACGTGGATTTTATAAGGAATATTTGTAGGAAGGTCTATTAGAGCTTGGATCTTTATAAGAATATTTTCAAGTAGGTCTCTTAGAGCGTGGATTTTTATACCCTTCACCGCACTGTGGTACAGGGTATTATGCCTTTGCGCATATGTTTGTAACAGACAAAAGGAAACGAGATAGTCACATGGTTCCTTTTGAGAATATGCATAGAATCACTTTCTGAGTCGATTAAGCAAAGTACTGGTCGCATTTATGATCTGATTTGGATGATATTTGACACAGCTCACTTCTTTGGCCCAAGGACAAACCCTATGAAATTTAAGAAAATCGGTTCAGACTTAGATATAACTCCCATATATATTTTCGCCCGATTTAAGATAAATGGTGCGCCAATGTCCCTAAAAATCTTTCGATTTGCACGAAATTTGGCATAGCGTACTAAATTGAGTCTATTATGGTGTGTGCTAAGTTTCGTGAAAATCGATTCGGATTTAGATATAGCTCCCACATATACTTTCGTCCAATTTTAGGTAAATGGTGCACCAAAGCTACTATATAACTTTTGATTTGTACGCAATTTGGCAAAACGTACTAAATTAACTGTATAATGATTTGTGCTAAATTTCGTGAAAATCGGTTCAGATTTAGATTTAGCTCTCATATATATGTTCGTCCGATTTAATGTAAATGGTGTACCAAAGTCCCTATATATCTTTCGGTTTGTACGAAATTTGGCACAGCGTACTAAGTTAAACCTAGAATGATGTGTGCTAAGTTTCGTGAAAATCGGTTCAGATTTAGATATAGCTCCTATATATATATTCGTCCAATTTAAGGTAAATGGTGCACCAAAGTCCCTAAATACGCTTCGATTTTCACGATGTGTGTGCTAAGTTTCATGAAAATCGGTTCAGATTTATATATAGCTCCCATATAAACATTCGTCCGATTTAAGGTAAATGATGCACCAAAGTCCCTAAATATGCTTCGATTTGCAAGAAACTTCGTACAGCGTGATGGATTAGGTTTAGAATTAAGTGTGCTAAGTTTCGTGAAAATCGGTTCAGATTTAGATATAGCTTACATATATATTTTCGTCCGATTTCACGTAATTAGTGCACCAAAGTCTCTATATATCCTTCGATTTGCACGAAATGTGGCATAGCATACTGAATTAAGCCTAGAACCATGTGTGTTAAATTTCGTGAAAATCAGGTTCCGATATATATTTTCGTCCGATTATATGTAAATGGGGCACCAAAGTCCCTATATAACTTTCGATTTGCACGAAATTTTGAACAGTGTATCAAATTGAGACTTGAATGACGTTATTGCGTTTTGTTGAATTGGTACAGATGCAGCCATAGCCTCCAAATGTATTTCGAACGGGTGTCTGATTGAAATTAAACTTTTAACAGTGCGGCGTACCGAATAGCGTGTATAAATTTAGCTATAAATCTTTTTTCATAAATTTGTCCCATGGTATGCAGACGACTCTAAATATGCCCGAATGAAATTAAATTTATTATACGTTGCAGAAAGACATTGACATCGAAGGAACATACATGTTCCTTCGAGGGAACATTGACATGCAATTGTAAGGATATATATGTTCAATATATCCAAAGTGGTGAAGGGCATCATATAGTCGGCTCAGTCCGACTTTACTACTTTCCTTACTGGTTTTAATAATATTTTAGGTGGTGTGTGGATTTTTTAAAGAATATTGTTGGTAGCCCTTTTTAATATATTTGTAGGGAGTTCAATTAGAACGTGATTTTTTTAAAGAACATTTGTAGGAATATTATTTTTAGGAAGAAATTTGAAATCATTTTTTTTTTTAACGTGGAAAATGAGGAAACATTTGTTATACAAAAAGGTGTATCATACCCTTTAAAGAAATTATTTGATTTCACCCTGCCATTCAATCGTAACATGTTAGGGCTACTGTACCATTGAAATAGCCCTTAAGCATAATTCATGGCAGCAATAATTTTCCACTGCCAAAACGAAATTCCTGCAAAAAATTATACAACCCTTATGGTCGCAAAACTGACCAATATGTCGCTTGCAATACAAATCTCCCCACACATGCACACCCACACAATAATTAGAAATTGATTCGAAATCTTCACATGACGAACGATGTAATGTTTGTTTTTCATCCCAAAAAAAAATTTTTTTTTCTCTCTTCCGTTTTCATTACAGGTCCCATGTCGATGAAGGAAGTCGATAGCCAAATGTTAAATGTACAAAGCAAGAATAGCAGCTATTTCGTCGAATGGATCCCCAACAATGTTAAGGTTGCCGTATGCGATATACCACCACGTGGATTAAAAATGTCGGGCACATTTATTGGCAACA